>NC_043703.1:159659869-159781412 GCF_006229205.1 Suricata suricatta
CTCTCTCTCTCTCTCTCTCTCTCTCTCTCTCTCTCTCTCTCTCTCTCCCTCCCTCTCTTTGTCTGATTTCTATGGCTAGTACTTCTAGTACTATGTTGAACAAAAGTGGTGAGAGTGGATTTCCTTGTCTTGTTTCTGACCTTAGGGAGGAAGCTTTCAGTTTTTCCCCATTGAGGATGATGTTAGCTGTTGATTTTTCATAGATGGACTTTATTATGTTGAGGAATGTTCCCTCTAAACCTTCTTTGTTGAGGATTTTCTTTATCATAAATAGATGTTGTATTTTGTCAAATGCTTTTCCTACATCTATTGAAGTGATAGTGTGGTTTTTATCCTTTTTCTTGGTAATGCGGTGTATCAAGCTGATTGATTTGTGAATACGGAACCCGACCTGAATCCCAGGAATAAATCCTACCTAATTGCAATGAATGATTTTTTAAAATGTATTGTTGGATTCAGTTTGCTAACATTTTGTTGAGGATTTTTGCATCTATGTTAATCAGAGATATTGGCCTGTAGTTCTCTTTTTTTTGTAGTGTCTTTATCTGGTTTTTGTAACAAGGTAATGTTGGTCTCATGTAATGAATTTGGAAACTTTCCTTCCTCTTCTGTTTTGAAGTAGTTTGAAAAGAATAGGTATTAACTCTTCTATAATGTGTGGTAGAATTATCCTATGAAGCTATCTGGTCCTGGACTTCTGTTTGTTGGGAGTGTTTGATTGCTGATTCCATTTCATTGCTGTTCTGTTCAAATTTTCTATTTATTCCGGATTCAGTTTAGGGAGGTTTTATGTTTCTAGAAATTTATCCATTTCATCTAAGTTGCCCAATTTGTTGGCATATAGTTTTTCAAACTATTCTCTTTTAATCCTTTGTATTTATCTGATTTGGCCATTATTTCTCCTCTTTCATTTCTAATTTTCTTTGAGTCCTCTCCTTTCCCCCCACCCTCTCTTATGAGTCTGGCTAAGGAGGCAGCATAGCCAAGTGGCTAACGCTGCAGGCCTGGAAGTGGCACCAACTGAGTCTGGCTAAAGGTTTATCATTTTTTTTTTTTTGACCTTTTCAGAGAAATAGCTCCTGATTTCATTGATGTGGTCTTCTTCTCCTTTGTCTCCCCCTCCTCCTCCTCCCCCTCCTCCTCCTTCTTCTTCCTCCTCCTCCTCCTCCTCCTCCTCTTCTTCTTCTTCTTCTTCTTCTGTTCCTATTTCATTTATTTCTACTGTAATCTTTATTGTTTCCTTCCTTCTACTAGTTTGGGGTTTTCTTTGTTCTTCTTTTGCTAGCTCCTTTTCATATAATGTTAGGTTGTTTATTTAAGATTTGTCTTGCTTATTAAGCTAGGCCTGTATTGTTATAAACTTTCCTCTTAGAATAGATTTTGCTGCCTCCCAAAGATTTTGGACCATTGTGCTTTCATTTTCATTTGTCTCTATGTTTTTTTGGTAATTTTCTCTTTGATTTCTTGGTTGATCCATTCATTGTTTGGTAGCATTTTATTTATGTTCTTCTTAAGTTTCTTTATATTTTTCTATGTATTTCTATATATATATACATATATCCTAGATTTCTTCATATTTTTATATATTTCTTTACATCTTTATATTCCTAGATATTCTTTATATTTTTGTTCTCCCTAGATTTTTTCTTGTGGTTTATTTCTATTTTCACAGTGTTGTAGTGGAAAAAGATGCATGCAATGACTTCAATCTTTTTGAATTTGTTGAGACTAGTTTTGTGGCCTGAAATGTGATCTAATCTGGAGAATGTTCCATGTGCACTCAAAAGGAATGTGTATTCTGCTTTTTCAGGATGGAATGTTCTGAATAACAGATATATTATTCAAAACCTCTGTTTCTTTATTGATTTTCTGTTTGGGTAAATCTATCCATTGATGTAAGTGTGGTATTAAAACCCCCTACTATTATTCTATTAGTTCAATTATTATTTTTTTTTATTTATTATTGGCTGCTTTATGTATTTGGGTGCTTTCATGTTGAGTGCATAAATATTTACAATTATCATATCTTCTGGTTGGATTGTTACCTTTATGATTATACAGTGTCTTGTTTGTCTCTTGGTACAATCTTTGTTTTAAAGTCTATTTTGTCTGATATAAATATTGCTGCCTCAGCTTTCTTTTAACTTCCATTCGCATGATAAACACTTTCCCTTCTCTTTACTTTCAATCTGCATGTATCTTTAGGTCTGACGTGAGTGTCTTACAGGCAGCATACATATGGGTCTTGGTTGTTTATCCATTCCCTATGTCACTTTATGTCTTTTGGTTGGAGTGTTCAGTCCATTTACATTCAAAGTACATGTTGATAGATATGTATTTATTGCCATTTTGTTTTGTGTTGTATGGCTGTCTCTGTAGTTCTCTCTGTTCCTTCCTTCTCTTGCTCTCTTCTCTCACAGTTTTCTCGATTTCTTTAGTAATATATTGGGATTCCTTTCTCTTTATTTTTTGCATATTTATTATGGGTTTTTGATTGGTGGCTACCATTCGCTTTATATATAATATCTTATGCATATAGCAGTCTGTATTAAGTTGCTGGTTGCTTAACTTTGGACCCTATCCTATCCCTTCCCACATTTTAGTATATGAATCATAATTTATGTCCTTTTGTTTTGTGAATTCTTTGACATATTTTTATAGATAGACTTTACTGTTTTGTGCTTCCTACTTTTCTTACCCCTGCTTATGGTTTATACTTTCTACTCAGAGTCCTCTTTAACATTTCTTGTAAGGCTGGATAGTGATGATAAATTCCTTTAACTTTTGTTTGTCTGGAAAACTTTATCTCTGCTTCTATTCTGAATGATTGCCTTGCTGGGTAGAATGTATTTGGGTGTTGGTTTTATTCTTTCAGCACTTTGAATGCCAGGCCCTTCTGGCCTGCAAAGTTTCTGCTGAAAAATCAGTCGACAGCCTTTTGGGGTTTCCTTGGTATGTAACCAGTTTCTTTTCTCTTGCTGCTTTTAAAATTCTCTCTTTATCACTATTTTTTGCTGCTTTAATTACTATGTGTCTGGTGTAGCCTCCTTGGGTTTATTTTGCTGGAGGTTCTCTGAATCCAGATTTCTGTTTCCTTCCCTAGATTTGAGAAGTTTTCAGTTATTATTTCTTCAAATATGTTTTCTGCCTCCTTTTCTCTCTTCTCCTTCTGGGATCCCTGTAATGTGAATGCTATTATGCTTGATGATGTTACTAACTTCCTTTAGTCTATTTTTAATTTTTATTCTTTTTCCCACCTCTTCTGTTCAGCTAGATTGCTTTCCATTACTCTGTCTTCCAGGTCACTAGTCTATTCTTCTGCTTCTTCTCATCTATTCTTTATTTCCTCTAGTATATTTTTAGTTTCAGTTATTGTCTTCTTCCTCTCTGATTGGTTCCTTTTTATGTTTTCTGTCTGTTGAGGGTTTTACCAATATCCTCAGCTCTTTTCTCAAGTCCAGTGAGTATCTCTCTCTTTTTTTTTAATTTTTTCTTTTTATTTTGTTTTTGAGAGACAGAGAGAGACAGCTGGAGCAGGGGAGGGTCAGAGAGAGAGAGACACAGAATCCGAAGCCGGCTCCAGGCTCTGAGCTAGCTGTCAGCACAGAGCCCGACGCGGGGCTCGAACCCACGAACCATGAGATCTGACCTGAGCCGAAGCCGGATGCTTAACCGACTGAGCCACCCAGGTGCCCCAAGTGAGTATCTCTTTATGGCCATTGCTTTACATTCTCTGTGAGAAATACTACTTATCTTAGTTTCATTTAGCAGTTGTGCTGTGATCTTGCCCTGTTCTTTCATTTGTGCCATATTACTCTGTCTCCTCATTTTGTCTAACTCTCTGTATATGTTTCTATGTTGTTTAGGAAGTCAGCTATGTCTCCTGCTCTTGAAAGTAGTGGTCTTATGAAGAAGAGTTCCTAGAGGGCCCTGGGGTGCAATCTCCTCTATTCACCAGAACTTGATGCTTCAGGAGTGTCCCTGATGTGTGTTGCATGTGCCCTACTCTTGTGGCTGAGTTGCATTTGCCCTTAGTCCAGTCATATGCAGTGGTTCTCTTTTCCTGTTGTGGGCAGGGTTTGGTCCCCGTGATGTTAGGGGGCCAGTCTGTGGCCGCTTTGGGCTTCAGTTGTTAGACCAGTTTGCCAGAGATGTAGTATCACCAAGCTGCAGAGTGCTTTCTCTGTGTTGTTCCCTGAGAAGCTGTGGCTGCTGGTTGGGTCCTGATATCTGACCCTACCCCACCACGAGAGCTGCAGTTGGACCGGTGCGTGTGGTTGTCTGCCCCTCTCCCTGGGGCAGGAATCACTTTAGGGTAGTGCTGGCCCCTGTTGGGGCTGCTTACACTTTGCCAGGCATGTGGCACCACTTTGGATGGGCTCTTGCCAAGGGCCTATTGGAGGGAGCAGGTCTGCAGGAGAATGCAGGTGGATAGCGTCAGCAAGGTCCATGCTGGCCCATGCAGGAGGAGGCCTTCAGCAGCCTAGCTTGGCTAGGTTGGGAGGAGAAGATCGGCAGAACCCACCAAGGTGGGGCATGATGTTCGCAAGCTAGGTGGAGAGTGTCGGCACTGTGTTAGTTCCTGCAGCTACCCATGTGGCAGGGGCTGTTTGTTAGGCTGTCTCTTTAAGGGCAGGGATTTATTTTCCTATTGCTCTCCAGCTCTCCCAGAGCCAGGTCCACTGAATTTTAAAGTTCCAAGTGCTGAGCCCCGCTGACTGTAAGAACTCATAAAGCCAGGTCCCTTTGGTTTTCAAAGCCAAATGTTATGGGGATTCGTCTCCCCTGGGTGGGTCTTGGAGTTGGGGGGCTACTCCTCTCCCCTCTGTGCATGGCCATGTCTCTCTCTCCCACCAACAGTCCTGTGGGTCCATTTGGCTCCCAGCTGGGTTTCCATTTTTCCTGCCCTTTTTTATGTGGCTGCTCCTCTACATTTAGCTTTGGAGGGTCTGTTCTGCCAGTCTTTGAATCATTCTCTGGGTTATTTCCACTGATATGGCTGTTACCTCACTGTATCCATGGGAAGAGATGAGCTTAGGCTCCTCCTACTCCTACATCTTCCCCCAGAAATTTCTCAATGATGATCTGTATTAATTAACTCAATAAGTTATAAACATTCCTGCATTTTGAGATTAATGTTACTTGGTTCTACATTATTCTTTTAATATTTTCTTAAAGATTTTGCATTGATAGTTGTAGATTCTATTTTTTTTCATGTAATCTTTGTTGTTGTTGTTAAATATTATAGTAGTTTAAAACAAAGGATTGATAATCTTCCTTATTTTTCCCTGATCTAGAATACTTTAATAGAATAGTGGGGTTTCCTGTTTCTTAAGGGATTGATACAATTCTCCTGCCAAATCATCTGAACCCACAGCTTTTGGTGCGGTGTCAACCTTTTAACAATTTTTTTAATTTCCTCTAGAATAAGTGATGTACTTTGAATTTTCATTCTTAAATGTTTGTTTATTTATTTTAAGAGAGAGGGAGGGAGAGAGAGAATCCTAAGCAGACTCCATGCTGTCAGCACAGAGCCAGACGTGAGTTCAGCACAGGGGCTTGAACTCATGAACCATGAGATCATAACCTGAACTAGAACCCAGAGTCTGATGCTTAACCTACCTAGGTGCCCCTGAATTTTCATTTTTATATAAGTTTTGGCAATTACTATTTTACAGAAAATAATCTCTTCATCTCAGGTTCTTAGAGTCACATAAAGTTCAGAAAAGTGGTGTCATATGATTCCTGAAGTTTCTCCCCTTGTAATTTCTTTGACTGTTTGTGCTTTCTTATTTGTTAAAATTAGGCTAGATAATAGTTTATGTATGTATGTATGAATGTATGTAGGTACTTAAATTCTTGGATTTATCATTACTATCATTTTCATTTTTCTAATTAGTTTTATATTTTATGTTTACGAATTCCTCCCTTCTGTTATTCTTGGCTTTATTTTCTTATCTATTTTCTATCATTTTTCATTTGATGATCTACTCATATGTTTTTATTTTTTCTGGTTGTAATATACATACAGGACTATGCACTGTTCTCTGAGCTCTGCTGTAGATGTAACCCATAGGTTCTTCAAGGCATCTTTTTAATTATTGCTGTTTTCTAGTCAAAATACAATTTTAGTTTTGACTTCTTCCTTGACTATGAATTGAGAGTCTTTAAGTTTCCAAGTGGTAGGTATTATTTGTTAGTTTTTTGTGTTTTGGTTTCATTATTAATATCTAGTTTGCTCATTGTGCTCAAGGCATTTTGCCTTATTATTTCTACTTATTATTATTTCTTTTGGGAATTGCTTGAGGTTATCTTTGTGGCCTGATATATATGCATATATTTCTTTCAGTATCATCTTAATGTTTTAAATGTTTATTTTATTTTTGAATGGGGTGGAGGGGCAGAGAGAGAGAGAGAGAGAGAGAGAGAGAGAGCGAGCCAGAGAATCGAAGCAGGCTTTAGGCTCTGAGCTGTCAGCACAGAGCCTAATGTGGGGTTCAAATCCATGAACCGTGAGATCATCATCTGAGCCAAAGTCAGACACTCAACTATCTGAGCCACTCAGCCTCCCCTGGAAAGTTTTCTTAACATATCTATTTAAACATATGTATTTAACCCTGTTCCACCTTGGCAGTGCCAGTTAGGCATTTGTTGGATCTCCTGGTTTGCCTTATCTTTCATTTCTTTCTAGTCCTCATTATTTCTTTGCATATTTTCATTTTATTTTGATTGTTTTTGAGTCTTGGTTGGTTTTGTTATGTCTCTTAGTAGGTTTTCAGCATTTTCTTTAGTTCTCAGAGATTACCCAACTAATTGCAAAATAACACAGTAAAGGGCAGGGGCATGGACACATTAGCAGGATTCTTCATAGGACACAGGGACTTGTGTTTAAGAGCATTTTCCCCAGACTTTACTTTCAAAGTCATCTGAAATGCTCAGCAGCAACTCTGCCCGTAATGCCAAGATTCTCTTCTACTTCTTGCCTCACCAACAGGCTGCTTCCTGAATATATGGCAGGTCTCACCGGTTTTCCATCTAGCCCATCATCTCCCACTTTCCTTGTGCCAAACACAGACCATGGCAGCTACGCACTGCTCACCTCTGCCAGGTGTCCTCAACAACAGAGGTGCATGTGACCCTTGGACTATGCCACTTTCTTTGGGACTTTTAGCCTCTCAGCCTTCTCTAAATTTTTGCAGCCATGGGGTCCCCTCTTCTGCCTGACCATCAATCACCACATTTCCTTTCCATTTTTTATAAACTTTGGTTTGGCATCTCAAACCAAAGTTTTGTCAAAACTTGCAGGTTGCCCTTGAAGAAGGTTGAAATTCCTTTTCCACTCTTCAGTAGTGAAATGGGAGGTCTCCATCATGTTTTCAAGATATTTGTATTTTAAGTATAGAGAAATTCTCCTGGCATATAGTTCTTCACAATTCAAGAAGTTTTGTTAAATAGAGAATTTTATGTGGCTTATAGATTTAACTTGATTATCAAATAAAAGTTTTTGATATGAATAAATATTGATGATTTGTGAATTCTTATACTTAAGCAGTTATATTTTATTTTCTGCATAAACACAATTTTCATAGAGTTTACATGAAACTCTAAAATTTTTAATGTGGAACAAAACTGAAGTCACATGCTAAAATCCTCAAAATATTTAATGTTGCAAAATATGTACACTCATATGAAAATATGATAATTTCTCTTTGCATGATTCAAATATTAAGGCCTATTTTCATCTCTCCTTTTTACCATCAGGTGGTGCTAAATATGTCATATTCTTAATGATAAAATTTTCAGGAATATTCTCTGTGTGTAGTTAATGAAGGTAAAATCTTTGGGTAAATTGACAGGATTATTATATCAACATTAAACATAGCATGATTAGAAAGTATAATGATGTAATATAATTCTATAAACTAAGGAGATATATTAATTATCAACCACAGTTTTAGTGAGTCAATATGAACAGCATCATATGCAAAAGTGAGTCTGTGACCTCTTGTAAAGAACTGACCAGGAGGACCTCAGCCATGTTTAACAGAGGTTTGCAACCTTTTATCGGTATCATTTTACTCCTTTGTTCTTCAGTAAGTTAGTTTGTTCAGTTTATCTACCTAACATGCACGTAGGTCATGTTTGATTTCGGTTTATTGCATTAATTTGGATGCTTGGGTGAGAGACAGTTTCTATAATTTGCTTATTTGGAGAGTGTGAATGATGAGCTTCACATAATTGCAGCCTCAACAATTTTTTCTTTTGCCATTTACGCTTCTGCTCATTACGGATGTTGAAATGTAATAGACCTTCCAAAGGGGAGCAGGTGAGTCTTAGGGGCTCTGAACTGAATTTCAGAGACCAGACAGTACACTGAATAGTTTGCATTTAGCAACAACATAATTGTTGAATTTCTTTAAAAAAGGGGAAAAAAAGAAAGAGGTCATATGTTACCGATTCACAAATCCCTGGGGAGCGCTTGCTGTTACTCAATGCCGTGTTCTCTTAGCAGACTTTCTCCGCAGAAAACTATTCCCTTCTTATATTTGAAAACTATAGTATAGCTGTGAATGAAGATATTTGGAGATGCTCCATTATCGATTTTTAAGAAGTATCTTTGGGGCGCCCGGGGGGCTCAGTCCACTAAGTGTCTGACTTCAGCTCAGGTCATGATCTCGCAGGTCGTGGATTTGAGCCCCGCGTCGGGCTCTGTGCTGACAGCTCAGCTCCTGGAGCCTGCTTCCGGTTCTGTGTCTCCCTCTCTCTCTGCCTCTCCCCTGCTTGTGCTCTGTCTCTCTCTAAAATAAATAAATGTTAAAAAAATTGCTTTTAAATTGGTAAGGAATTTTGTAACTTTATTGGTAAGCCACCTCGTGCGAGGCAGTGGCAGCCAGACTTGTCAGGTACAGGACAGTGCAGTGGTTCCCTGGGCCAGGCAGGAGCTGGCTTGGGGGAGGACATAGGCATAAAAAGGGGGTGCTCAGTCTTGCCTCCTACACATGGGGGCTCCTGACAGCATGGGGAGGAGACTTGGGAAACAGCTCCCTTCCCATCGCAGTTTTCCTACGTTCTGGGGTCTTAAGGGACCAGCCCATCATCCTCTGATGGCTCCTTGTTGAGACATCACAATGTGGAGCCCAGAGAGGCTCTTGTGCTCAGGCTTCGCTACAGGTGAGGGGGGAAAGAAGGAAAGAAGACAGGCCACAAGACAGACCCTCCTGTCCCTGCAGTGACTGCCCCTGTCCCCTCCTGCGTTCCAGCTCGGGGACTCTGAAGGCCAGACAGGAAGCACAGCCAGATGGGGAGCCCTCCTGCCAGGTAGCTGGGGGGCCTGGGCACCTGTCGCTTGCATGACAAGGATTTATTCCCGGCCAGAGTGCTGAGCTGTGCGAAGATACTCCGGGCACAGTGGCTTCCTTCACATCACAGTCTTGGCCAGCCGCCACTCATGTGAGCAAATGGCCCCACTCACCTGGATGCTTTCAGGAGGAGCTCTTCCGACAGGGGGTCTGCTGAGAGGACCCCCCGACGGGGGTTTATCGCCCAGCGAAATAGCGTCTGAATGGATTCCCAGCCTGGCCCTTTGCCAGAGGACAATCAGGCGTGTGCAGGCCACTGTGTGCCATGCATGCGTAGATCACTATTAAAATAAATACATGCCAAGGATGTAACCAATTCTCCCTACCGGAGTCATTTCATTCATTAATTGCATATTTTAGTTATGCCAACTTCTCTGGAATGTTTCTGCGGGCCTGTTTTTTTGTTTTGGTTTGTTTTTTGTTTTTTTGCATCAGTCTCTGGTTTGAGGATTACATTTTAAGCCGGGAATAGAAGGATGATGGGGTGCGGGGGAGACTCAAATTTCATGTGGTGATTGGTGGCTGGGAATCAGACACAGATGAGGGAGAGGGTGGCTGGTAAAGTCTCCACTTGCTGGCAGAGGATGGCCCCTGGGGTCATTGAAGGAGGGGACTGGAAAGAAGGGACAGAGAGCATTCCTGTGCAGGCTGGGGAGGGATTTACAGGCAGAAGACCAGACCTGGAAGTTTGCAGGGGAGCTGCTGGGAGCTGGCGCGGGGTTATCTGGAGAGGATTATGGAATATTAGGGGGCTTCACTTGGGCCCTTAGCTGTGGGTGTGAGAAGGAAATATGACATCCGGCTGGGAAGGAGTTCTCTGGAGAAGCAGGGTCCCAAGGGCTTGGGGGGCAGGTGGGTGGGGGTGGGGCTGGGAGGGAGGGAGGTTCCTCGGAGACCAGGCCTGCCATCAGTGCTCCAGTGTGGGCCAAGGTGGGAGGGCAGTGCAGCCTCAGGGCTGGTGTTCTAGAAAACTTGGGATGGACTAAACTCTCCTTCAGGCGATTCTCCTTCCCCTCTGAACCTGAGATTCTGTCCTGGTGTCTCAGTTTGCTCAGGCTGCCATTATACTACACCACGGACTGGGCGGCTTAGTCAACAGACACTTACATTTTCACTGATTAAGGTGCCAGCGGAGTTGGCTTCCTTGGAGGTCTCTCTCCTTAGCTTGCAAATGGTCGCCCTCTTGTTACTTCTTCGCATGGTCACCTCTTTGTGCAAACGTGCCCTGGTGTCTCTCTCCTCATGAGGACACCAGTCATATTGGATTAGGGGCCAGCCTAAGGGTCTTATTTTCATTTAATCACATCTTTAAAGACTTTGTTTCCAAAGACAGTTGCCTTCTAAGGTGCTAGGGGATGGGATGAAAAGAATTTGGGGGGTGGACACAACTCAACTCACATGTGTCTCTCTCTCTTTGCAACCCAGGGAAATATTCCAGTTATGAAACCACTATTTCATGCCTTTGTGAATCTCTTTAGGCATAAACCCTGATAAGAGTTATCCAAAACAGTCACGCATAATTTCTCTTTCCAGGGCTTAAAAATAAAGGACGCTCCTCTATTGCTAAATAAGGAATGCACTTACAGGCACGCTAGTAGGCAATGGCGCCTTATTTTTGACCGGCCAGAGTTTCCAAAGTCAGGAGTAGATCCAGGTTTTGTGAGGTTTAAAGCTTATATGGTTTTTGGTATTCTATTAAAAAAAAGAATATAAACTGATGAATATAACATTAAGGATGGAAAGTAAAATGTATTTAGGATGGAGAAAAATCCCAGCAAATTATAAGTCAAAAACACTGACCAATATCAGAACCATAACAAAAATCCAGAAATCTAGCACATCAGGATTAACGAAATGCCAGACACAGCCCCTCAATCCCTTTTTTCCCTCCAGTGTTTGCTTCTGTAGTTTTTGAATGTCTGTTTGTAGGACAATAATTTCAGAATATTATTTCCTTTTGAGTGAGTAGAAAGAGAATTCGGTCTTTCTCCTGGCGCAGCTAATGGGGACTCATTTCGGATGATGGGGACTCTAGGGAGCCTCTTTCAGTTGTGAGACTATGGGCTGGCACCTGGGCCACCTCTGTGGGGCTGTGATAGCCCCAGGCAGGGATCCGAGCCAACGGGACTGACAGCTGCCGTTCAGAACCTTCTTGATCAGGCACAGGGTGCGCAGGCAGGACTGGCTTGCTGCAGCGGCCGGGGTGGAGGGCAGGAACCCCCAGGCTAGGCGAGCTGCCTGCTTGCAGAGTGAGCCTCTAGACGTCCAGGAGCAGGACATGCATGGAAGGGACCCATGCAAGCGAAGGCTCCGGAGCTTCAGCTGCATAAGCAGATGGCATCTGCTGAGAAAACCCCCCTTGGCTGTCATGACCCCCTGGCAAGTGAAGATGGGTGAGGGATTTATTTTCTTTCCTGAGCATTAGATGGCAACGGAGATGAGATGCGTAAACGTGTAGCTTAGTTTCTGTCTCATGGTAACTCTTCGGTAACTGGCAGCTCTTACGGTTATTAGTAAATTACCATCTGCTTTAATCATTCTCCTATGAGTTTTATCTGAACTTCTGAGTTTCCCAGAGCCTGCTCATGCTTGTGGGAGCTCACAGAGCCGACTCGGGGGGTTCAGTCCCCACACCTTGCAGGCACGTGGATGCTGCCTGATGAGTGGTGTGTGAATTTCCTTGCACCGTCAGGATCCGAGCAGTTCACCCCCCAGTGAGTGTTAGCTGGGTATTGTGCTGGGTCCAGTGGACACAGAAAAAGATAGCAGGCTCTTGCCTAATCGATTGCCCCAGAGTGGAGCGGATCCAACACATTGTTAATTTAGATGCTTTGATCGCAAGACAGAAATTCTCTTCGATAGCTTAAGCCAAAGAAGGGAATTTATGGATTCATGCCATTGACAAGTTTAGGGTGGGACTAGCTGGCTCAAGTGAGCAGAACTGGAGACAGAGCTAAATGGAATCAGGGAGCCTTGACCTCGCCCTTGGCAGAGGGTTCTGTGTTCAGGTACATTTTCTCCACATGGTGGATCCAGGCTTATTCCACCTTATGTCTCCCTGGGTCAGATAAGCTGGTGGAAAGAAGACATTAGTCTCCCGTTTCCTTTCCCCCATATCTGGGGACAGATGCTCTGGTTCTAACTGACCTCTACTGGGTCACATGCTCCTTTGACCTGCCTGTCGTGCCTGAATGACAGGCTGCTCCGATGGCCCCGGCCTGAGCACCGTGTCCGTCTAACCCTCACCATCTGGCCTGAGAATGGACGGGGACCCCAAAAGTTCAGCCTGGTCTTTCCCCACAGCTGGGGCTGTGGGCGTTAGGTAGGCAAGTATTGTAATACACACAGTAAAATGCACAGTAACTAGATTATGACTCTATTGCTGGCAGTGGAGCAACCAATATAAATGATAAATTTGGCCACAGTGCCGAGTAAGTGATCAAGAAATGTTTCCAGATTTGATTTGCTACCAGACTTTCTGGGAACAAATATGACTGTATTATTATCATTGTGCGTATTACTTACCACATACAGTGTTTTCATAAGTATGTATTAAGTGACTTTGCTATAGGATTTTGTGGCAGGCGGGGTGCGGGGGACGAGAGCATATTAAGATTGCTTTGACCTCGGGGCCTGAGATGATTAATTTCTGGGACCACAGAGCTATAGTCTTTTGAAAATAACAATGCTACCCTTTTTTTTCCTGCTTTTGTAAGTTTTCAAATTAAAATGTGAAGGGATCCATGGGTCTGTGGTCTCTGGGAAGAAGGTATCAATTCTATGCACATTAGTCAAGCCTATTTATTTATGATGTAATATGAGTGCTTATTTTTTCTTGTGTTTTTAGACTTCATGTTACAGCGTTTCCTTAGAGGCCATGACAGCTGGATTTCAATGTATGTTCCTTTTTACGAACAAATCGATACACATTCACCTGTCCACTCACCTGTCTTCACCCTCCAACACTGTGTGGGAGCCCACGTGACTGATGAGCCGTGCATATTCACAGAACTGGCACTTCCTTCTTGGGGCTACAGCCGGCGCCCTCATCCTCCATCCTGGTCTTTTTCACATCAAGGGCACGTATGTTTCCTTGTCTGTTCCCCTCTCCAGTCAGGAAGGAGCCCGCTCATATTGATGTCCGTGTCACCCGTGCCCGGCACCAACGCCCAGCACACTGCATGTGCTCAAGAAAATATGTACTAACTGAAGGAATAGGGAAGTTTTGAGGAATGGAGCCTTTAAAAAGCAGGGAGGGGGCTGTGGGTTCCTTTGGAAAAAATTCTATTGAAAGAGGGTGAAACATCCAAACTCACGCTAGACCGTAATACACAGAAAGTCGTATTAAGCATTTATGACTCAGCGCGAGACCAGGCTCTGTGGGAGTCACAGGTGGGTATAAAATTAGACACTTGCCTGGTTGAGGAGCTCAGGTTGTGTTCAAGAAGGCATTACAAAAACAGGCAAAAGTGTCATGTTCTCCAAGCCCCAGAAGTGTGAGGCTGGTGTATTCTCTATGCCCTTTGAAGGTTTTGTGGATAAGACAGGCCATGAACTGAGCCTTGAAGATGATCCATTGGTCAGGATTCTTCCAGGTGCAGTGAAACCTCACGGGAACCATTTGCTCTCTGCACGGTCTGGCTCCAGTCTCCTTGGGGGCATTGCCTCAGGCTGTCACCTGCACAGTCCCTGAGCAGCTCCGGCCTTACATCCTCATGGGTTTGGCAGAAACTGAGGCCCTCTTTCCAGACGGCTCCAGTAAATGTCCTGGCTTAATTCCAATTGGCCCTGATGGCATGTAGTCCTGCACCAAGCCCCTCGGGAATGCAAGGTGCTGTGTCTAAGCCTGAATGGCCAGCCCTCTCCTGCTGCTGGCCTGGGCTCCGTAATTATACCTGCCAATAATGTGCATTGAATATACGATGAGTACATGAATAAATGAGCAAGTGAGTGAATCAATGGCAAGGTGCATTGTGGATTTGGGGAAAGCAGGGACATAGAATAGAGTGAAATGTGTTTTTGGCTTCTGTGGCTGCATAGCCTTCTTCCTTGTAGCCCCAAAAGGGGCCCAGGCACAGCTCACAGATGCACGGGTTCACATGCTCCCTGGGTTTACTGTCTGACAGAGGTTTACAGACACCTCCCAGCATGGGCCATGGCCACCTGCTGATGGAGATGCACCCACTTTCTTTCCGGAGCAGGTGCAGTGTCCCCTAAAGGCTTAAGCTTCTGGACATTACCTGTCCCTGGAGGGCCGAGCCCAGAAGTGGGCTGAGGCACAGTGCAGTGGACAAGCGAGGATGTTGAGAAACTGGTCTAGTTTTAAACTCTGAAAGCAAGACAAAGCAATGGCAGTGTCCCTACTGAGATGGTTCAGACAGGCATGGCCTTCCAAAGGTCAGAATCCCAGGCTCTGAGCTCACAGGAGCTTAGATGCTGGGAAGGTGGCACAATGCAGGCTTGAAGGATGCATGTTGTTCTGAGTGGCTTCCAGGCCCCTCGTCGTTGCTGGGGCACAGTGGGTCACCCTTACTGCCTGACTGTTACCATTAACGTCTGACTCTGAACCTCAAGGGCTCAGGATAAGCTGCATTCTGCAAGTGGCCGCGCCCTGCTGTGACGGTGGTGGTCCCCATCCCCCGCTCCTTGTCAGGCAGCCGGGTCCTGCTCCGTGTGAGCTCGCTCAGCTGCCCCCTATTCCTAATCCGGGTGTTAGTCACAGAGGCACACCCTCCTCTCCCCCTCCCACTCCACTCTCTCCCTATGTGAGGATTCCTAATAGAAATATGAGGTTAAATACATGAGTTAGCAGAGAGATGTTGAATCAAAGCACAGACACTCTGTGGCATATTGTGATCCCTGACACGGCAGATGAAGGCTTACCAGGCGACTCCTATAATTATGCATCAGCTTTCCGATCGATCTTTCAAAGATTTGTATTATTAGTCAGCTTTCCAAGTCGATATGTGGGAGCTGCCCTCATGTCTGTCCTCCCTGAAGGCTGCTCTGATCAGTCACTACAATTGCACATCCTTCAGGCCTCGTGGATTTCGCATCCAAATCACCTAATTTGTCTCTCTCCCTTCGATTCCGCTTACCTCCCATTCATTTTCCTTGCCTGAGCCGGTGTGATCCCACGGAAACCCCATCTATTGACTTCTTTTGCTGGCCTCTTCGTATCCTAGAAGAAGGTCCCTAGGGCCCGTGCAGCCTCCAGGAGCTGATGCCTCCCTCCCTCTGCACTCTTGGCTCTCACCTGCTCCCTGGTACCGGGTCCTTTGAGAAGGAAGAGACAGGCTTTCTGGCAGAGGGTCACTAGGGTGACCTTGGTGTTTCCATCTTCCGGATTTCCTCCTTCTGGAGCTCTCACGTTCAGCGCTGTCTGACATCTGTCGCTTCTGGAGTAGGCAGGGGAATCTGTGTTCCTAACAGCTGCATTTGCAGTGATCCGATCCCTCTGGCTGTCCCCAGGAGGCACCATGGGGCAGGAGACTCTCTTGTCCCGACTCTCCTGGAGGCCACCTGCAGAGCTCGGCCTTTGGCTCTCTTACACTTCGCACCTCAGTTTTATCATACCGACTTGAGCAGGGCGACACAGGTCCCCCAGCCCCAGCAGAGCTGGAGTTCAGGGTCAATGCCAGCCTCTGTTCAGTCCAACTTCTGGTCAGTCGAGCGTTTCTCTGCCTGTCTTCATGCCCTCCACAAACATAAGCTGTGACCTTTGTTCCCATCTGAGTGAGTGACCAAAATCTGGATGCTTGCAGTGCTGGGGACAGACCTCCGTGCCAGGGAGCAGATTTTACTCCCCTGTGACAGAGGCACTCACGGGCTTCCGTTTTGCAGTCAGGTAATCCTGTATTTGTTTTCTTTTTGAGAAAACCCTAAAGAACTAGGTCAAGTTGATTGCTGAACTCCAGAAATACTACGTGTAGGGTCTAGGCTGGCATCAGATGGAGCTGGGTTTAAATCCCAGCTACTTTACTGCATGGACCTCAAGTATATTGTAGTATAGAGGTGGAATTTAAGGAAAGGTATTAAGCAGGCTGTGTTGTAGCTTATGGGCAAGTAATAAATTGTATCATGTATCTTGAATGTATCATACGTAAGCTGCTATATAATGATCACCACTTCAGATAGCTGTGAAATTAGGTGATTAACTAGTTGTTACTTAACCTTCTAATTTCTGTATAAGTCTAATTACATGAAATAGAAGTTGGGGTTTTGATTTTTTACTGTGCTTTTCTGTTTGGAGTGTCATTGTAACTACTGTATTGTAAATGATGGAAAATCATTGCATATGTTAAAAAAATAAATTGTGTTATATTAAAAAAAAGAAATTTAAAAAGAAATATAAATAAAATAAAAAGTATATGCAAAAAAAAAAACCAAAAAAAAAATCCCAGCTTCTTGGCGTGGATCTGAGTGGATCCCGGACATGGGGGGACAGGGTGGCGGGGGAGAATCTCCCAGCATTGCAGATTGCAATGCTCAGAGCAATGAGCTGGACTCTAGTCCTGGTTCCATCATTCTCCCGCTGTATGACTTTTGCTAAGTACTAGTATCTCGTGTGCCAAAGCACTGATTTTAACCCCTGTAAATGGCTCAGGAATCAGAGCCCGTAAGAAACACTCAAATGTGTTCGCTCTTGTGTTGGGTCCAGGGACTGCTACTTCACTTCTCTTCACCTCGGACCCCCACACACTCAGGGGAATCCGCTACTGAGAGCCCTCCCGGGACCGTCATTGGAGGAACGTGGGGAAATGTCCTCACCAGCATCTGGCCGGAGAGAAGCTCCCGTCAGTGGTGCCGGTTAAAGCATAGCACTCCTCCCATCGGGAAATGAGGCCAGAGCTGCGCGGTGGGAGCGGGGCAGCGGGTGTGTGCGTGCGCGCGCGTGAGTGCTCAGCTCTAGCGGATCTCCTCCTGTGTTTGGAAAAGCGTGATGGCTCGTTGATTTCACAAGTTCAATCCCAGCAGTACATCCCTCGCAGGTTGGTAATTACGTCCTTGGCAATTGGTATTCCCTCGGGATTAATGTTTGGTGCCAGCTTTAATGTTAGAACCATAATTAGAATATTCATTATGCTAATGGCATTACACCATCCATCTTATGTATATTTATGTATGAGAAGATATGATAATCTGTGTAACTTACTTGGGAGCAGGTAGGCTGGTGTGGCATGTGAAGCGTCCTTTTCCTAGTCAGCCGAGACAGGAAGGAGGAGGACATGAATAGTAACCGAGGACCTGCCGTGCCCCCAGGCCCGCGTCAGGGGCTGTGAATATGTGACTTCACCGAGTCCTCACCATCGGAAATACGCATTGCCATTATCTCCACTTTACAGGTGAAGTAAACAGGTTTGGGGCAGGAAGTACCGTGTTCCTTGTCGCAGGTGTGAATTGGTGCTTCAGCCAGGAGGAGGTGACTGCAAAGTCCCGTTCACCGCAGTGTGAATCAAGACAGCCACTTCTCTGTCCAGCTCCGGGACCTGGAGAAAGACTTCTGCTGCCTGGGCCTCCGTTTTCACCTTCCCCACGAGAGGAGTAGCCAGACCTCGCTGAGATGTTGGCAAAGCAGGTGGGAGTTTTCAGCAAGAGAAGGACCCAGACAAGCATGAAGCACTGCTTGTTTATTTGTTTATTTACTCATTCATTTATGTATTTTAGAGAGACAGGCAGAGAGAGAGAAAGAGAGAATCCCAGGCGCCTCCGCACTGTCAGCACAGAGCCCCATGTGGGGCTCAAACTCATGAACCATGAGATCCAGACCTGAGCTGAAACCAAGAGTTAGCCTCCTGAGCCACCCAAGCACCCCTGGAAAGCTCTGTTTAAAGAAATGCAGAATCTTATCACTTAAGTTCTTTATTAAAGGAATAGAAACGTGTTAGTACAAACCAGAAGCAGGGCTCAGAATAATGGCTGGATTCTTGGTCCTGGTAATTTGTAAGAGATTTCTGGTAGGGGGTGCAGTCTTTTCTGTAGCTGTGACTACAGCGCCGAAGGGGAAGGAGAGGAACGAGGGGACCGAGGAGGACGCACTGAAGATTTCAGTCCTTCATCTCCCTGGGCGGGGGGGACTCCGGACGCGGGCCGGGGCCCCCTACAAGCCCCCACGGAGGACCTGGACAGGCCCAGCAGATGGCCCTGAGTGGGCGCCGGGGGTCCCGGGGTCTCCTTGCAGTGACCACGAGCGCTGTGTCACCTGTCTGCACTTCTCTCCATACCCCCCCAACCCCATAAGATGACACTGTGCTACTTGGGATTCTTTCAGTGGCAAGTGACAGAAACTCCAGTAATTTGAGCTGAGGCTTCCTTATCTTGGCCTGCAGAGCAGCTGCATTTCGGCAGTGAGACACGGCCTGCAGCGGCTGTTGTCACCAGCCCCCGTTTAGGACTCTAGAGAAAAGAAAGCTATCCACTCCTAAAACTCCAGAGAAGTTTCTAGACGGCCTGTCCTGGGTCACAGCTTTACTCATGTGCCTGTGGCCAAAGGATGGGATTTTGTGCCTGATTTTTTTGTCTCAAGAAGATAGCGAGCAGGAACGCTGGGCAGACCATGGCATTCGATGCCTGCCAAAGAGAGGGAGTAATCCTCGCGAATTCCAAAATCGGCCAAAATACGCTTGTCTGTTTCACCAGTTACATATTTACTAATTTCTCCCAAGAAAAACTTTCTTCTTTCCTTGCTTTCTGCCCTTTTAGTATAAACAAAATTGCTTTCTGAGGAGGAAGGAGTTCTATCTGCCTGTTCAGTATTTCTTCTGTTAAAGATTTGTTTAATTGCTGACTGGCTTCCTTCTCATTGGTGGGTGCAACAGATCACCCTGAAAATCCTGGGGCACCTGCCCGGCAGTCAGGACGGACCCCCACTGTGGGAAGGGGGCTCTTTCACTGACTGTGTCAAAATAGAGCAGGGGCGCCTGGATGGCTCGGTCGGTTAAGCATCTGACCTTGGCTCAGGTCATGATCTCGTGATTTATGAGTTTGAGCCCCACGTCAGGCTTTGTGCTGACAGCTCAGACCTCGGAGCCTGCTTTGCATTCTGTATCTCCCTTTCTCTCTGCCCCTCCCCGGCATGCTCTCTCTCTTAAAAAATAAATGAACTTAAAAAAAAACCCAGCATATTTAACCCCTCTCTACCCCTGTGTTAAAATGTAAAGAAAAAGAGAACAAATGTAAAATACTGAATTTTATTATATAATTTAAAAAAAGTTTTTAATTCTTATTTCTTTTTGAGAGAGCGAGAGAGACAGAGACAGAGCATGAATGGGGGAGGTCCAGGGAGACACAGAATCCAATGCAGGCTCCAGGCTCTGAGCTGTCAGCATAGAGCCCGACGCGGGGGCCCCGAACTCACAAACCGTGAGATCATGACCTGAACTGAAGTCAGATGCTTAACTGACTGAGCCACCCAGGTGTTCCTATATAACTTTTCCCAAAAGAATCTGAAGCTATTTGCCCCAAACACTCACACACACACACACACACACACACACACACACACAGCACATGCACACTCAAATGACTAAGCAACCAACCAACCAGTGAACCAAAACAGTAATAGCAACAACTCAATACATTTAACAAAGAGAGAAGTAGAAAATCAAGGCAGCGGAGAAGTGAGTATGGGTGGAACACTGAGACATCAAGTAGTAAGAGTGGCCATGACTGGAGGTCACATTGGGTTCTGAGGTTCTCAGCACCAGGACAGAGAGACATTCTGTGACCATGGAGAGTGTATCAGCTTATTGGGGCAATAAAGTCCCCCTCAAGATAGGCATTATCATACTCATATTTCCCTTTTTTAAAAAGATTATTTATTGAGAGAGAGAGAGACAGAGAGAGAGAGTAAGTACACAGCAGCAGAGGGGCACAGAGAGAGGGAGAGAGAATCCCAAATAGGCTCCTTGCCATCAGCATAGAACCCAACATGGACTTGGAACTCATGATCATGACCTGGGCCAAAGCTGAGAGTCAGATGTCTAAAGGGCTGAGCCACCAGGCACCCAATACTCATCTTTCCCAGCACTGTATTCTCAAAGAGATTTCATATCTGAATTTCCATACAAATACGTATGAATGGCATAAGGCATTATTTTCTGAACTCCAGAAACAGTTGCATGTGGAAGTTTCTATTGATAGGAAACACAAGTTGTGATGTTGAGGTCTTCTGACCAGTCTGACTGAGTCCAAATGTAGAATTCTTCTGGGTGGCCTGGAAGGGACACTTGTTTTAGAAACTAGGATTTTGTAACACACGTCCATGATTGTTTGGTTCCAGGCCCGTTGACCTATTGCTTGAATGATTTCACGTCTCCACATGCGGCCACATGCCATGTCCCCTTTCTCAAATGCCCTGGTGCCCTTCATGTTCTTCAAAGAAATGCCACTTCTGGGGAGGTTTTCTGATTTCTCTCCAGGTGAACCTGCCTTCCCCACCATGCTCAGCCCTCTGAGGGCGCAGTCCGTCCACACACAGCTGGCATGGTGCCTGGTAGAGCACCGCTCCTCAGCAACTGTTCATTTAATGAATGGACAAAATTTAAAGGCCAATGGCCTCTAGTAAATGGAAAAAGACACTAGTTAGGCAAATATAGGTGAACTAGCTTACAGTCTTGAAGTAGATACCATTTTTAATGCACAGGCAATGACGAGACAGATAAAAACATGTCTGCCGGGGAATCAGAAGCAGGAACTTCCCAAAGGACCTAATGCACCTTTATTTAAGCCATTCATCTACAGAGAGCTGAAACACTAGTTACGTTGGAAGAACCTCTCACTCCGTCGATGGTATTTAGAAGGCTTGCCACAATCCTAGGCAACAGAGGCCTAGCAAGGATAAGAGGCGGAAAACCCCATCTGCTTCTAGTGGGGAAAGAGGCATGACCAAACAGATAAGGTCCTTTCAGGCCGTGATAAGTAGTATGAAGAAAATGTCAGATGTGAAAGGAGGGGGGAGGGGCGGTTCTCGTTTGAGGAAGAAATGGCTCTGGAGCTCAGACACGAATGAGGAGGAGACACAGAACACGTGAGGACAGCAGGAGAGCATCTGCAGCGGAGGGAGAGACACACACAAGTCCCGGGTTGGAATGAGTTTGGTCTGCGCCAGGGACTGAAGACCAGTGTGGCTGGCACTGACAGACGAAACAAAGACAAGTCGATGACCAAGAAGAGCTGTATTGTGCAGGAGCTGACTGGTCCATGGATTTGGATTTTATTTTGAATATGTCCGGAAATTGCTAGAATGTTCTAAGCCAGGGGCGACAAGATCCCACATAGGCTTTGCCAAGATCACATTGGGTGCTGGGTGGCGCATAGTCTGAGTGAGGTGAGAGGACGTGGGGAGACCAGATGGAAGTGTGGCAGTCGCTTAGGCTTGCGCCCCATGGCCAATGGCCATGAGAAGCAGGACAATGGAACCATGCAGAAAGCATGGCGGCCAGATAGTGCTGTTCTGAAACTCCCACTCATTGGACCCACTGCTTCTAAGTTTCCAGCTAAGCCACTAGTTGATGGGAGGGGGTGGGGGTGGTCCATCTCCGAGAGAGCAAAGGCAAGGAGAGCCCTGGGTCCACAGTGGCTGGCTTACAGGGAAGGGGGCAGGTGGTGGGGCTATTGAAGAGAGTATTTTGACCATGTTGTGTTTGAGACACTTACTGGGTGTCCAAGTTGGTTATAAGTCAAGGGAAGCTTCTTCATTACAACTGCATTCTTAAAAAAGTTTTGAAATAACGCTGCATTCTACCTTCTATCACAGAGGTCTTAATTTTATTTGACTTCTAGCCACTAAATCTTGCTTTACTCACCGCAACATCACCCTCCTTTTGTGTTTCTGTCATCTGTCTCTTTCTATTCACTTTATCTTCTGTTTGGAGGAAAAAGAATAAATCCTGCCTCTCACTGCTTTCAGATACAGTATTTCAATATAGCAAATGCCTGCAATTCACTCACTCATATGCATTTATTTGGCAGACATTTATTGACCTCCTGGCTCTCCACTAAGCTAACATAAGAAGTTGAACTAGGTAGATACAAAGAAAAGGTAGAACAGAATGTGGGAGGAAGAGGTGGCCGAGTGGTAATAAGTAGTCATGACCTTCAGTTGCAAGGAAGAGAGAAGAGGGGACCCAGGGAGGAGGTGAGCCTAGACGATGCAGTGCTCCTTGACAAAGGCGGGGTCATGAATCGGAGGGGACTGTGAGGCAGGCTGGGGCCAGCCTGGAAGAGCTGCGGGTGCTGAGCTGAGGAATTTGGACTTTGCGAGGCTGGAGCTGGTCAGATAGTTTCACATGCGCTCTAGCGTTGCTGGTGGGACCAAAGCATCCATAGCCATCTGCATGTACAGTCTGGTCACCCCTGGGGACACGGTGCCCCAGCCATGACCCACTTACCATGGGACCGAGCTCGCTGTCTGCACCCCTATTCTGCTGACCCACGCTTCCGACTCTAGAAAGGAATGAAGTGTGAAAACTACTGTTGGTGGTAAGATTGCTCATTGCTTTGCTGCGGCCAAAAAAGTAGGGGTCCCATCTGTCAGCATTTTGAAATAAACATTTCAGTTTTTACATCTGGTCGCACCCCACCCCGGTGGTGACACAGAAATGCACGTGTTAATGTTACTGGTGTGGTGGGCGTGAGTGGGTCTGTGTGTGAGTGTGACCGGGTGTGAGTGTGCGAACGTCTGCACATGCGTGTGTGTATCACGTTGACTCGGCTGGCAGCCGCGCTCACCTACTCTGAAGGAACTCATGTCAAAGTAAAGAAAAGCCTCGTAGAGACGATCCGGAGGCAAAGAGAAGGGCCGGTGTTGTCGTGGGAGTGTTTTCAGGCGGTTTAAAACAAGAGCTTGTTCCAGACGCGGTGGGAAGCCACAGGAGGTGGGAAAACAAAGGCCTCTGCTGCCGACCTCACGTGAGGGGCGCGCCGGCCATAAATATTTAGCGTTATTAAATGCGAGTCCTTATTAAAAACACGAGGCTTTATTTGAAAGGAGTTTTGGGCTCATTGTGCTTCGTGCCGACCAGTGTTAGCACATACGGCTTTACCTTTCAGAGAAAAGGTTTAATAGCGTGTGTTTCGTGAGATCTGTGCACCTACAAGCTGCAGATGGCTTCGTTTTATAAGAGATGAAAATGCATTTGGTGGAACTGATTAAATATAAAAACACCACCATCTGCCATTTATTCTAATATAAAATGGTTTGGGCAGATGCTGACATCTTTCGAGATGATTGATTCATCCCTGACAAGAGACGATGAGCAGACAGCCCCCGCTACCCACCGCTCAGACGCTCCCGGCTTCCAGGTGCAAACGCCGGTCCACACACGTTGGTGTGTAGACAGCACTTTCATACCAAGCGCCCGGGGATTTCTAAGTCCGCTCACTGTCTTGTCCCCACTCCTCCTCTTGTCCCCGCCTTGACTTTTGGCTCCCATTTAACATAGAATATTCTAAACACACGCCACATTCTATCAAGAGCATGATGTCCCAGCACCGGGATGTGGAGGAGTCTATTTTGGTGCTGAAAACTTTCAAGTGCTTTGTACATGTGCTACTGCTGAGTATAGAATCATCTTTTCTGAGTGGACTGTAGGATTTCCTTACAAAATATATTGTTTACAAAGATGCCAGGCCACAATTCACAGACTGGCTGAGACACAGATGCATCCCTATTGCTAACATCTATGGAGCTCCAATGCCCTTTGCAGAAGTGTATAAATTATACTTTTGTGTAGGAACGTTTTCCTAACAATTTTTAACAACCTGAATGCTTTTAGAAGGAGAATTTAGACATCAAGGCATTTATTTGGTGCTCTGTTTATAAAATATCTTCTGTTCGTGTAGCGATTGTTAGATGCCCAATGATTTATCTTCTCTGATAGACTTAAGGCCACAGGTGAAGCTGGTGTTTTGTTTTTTTCTATCTGGTTCATCACATCTTAAAATATCTGAGTTCTTTATGAATAGTTAGGCAAAGTGATTTAAGACTATTTCTCGATATTATTTTCAATTAAATGCAATGAGCCTAGGTGTATCACAATGCACTTGGGCTGTGATTATATGTGCATATAATCGTGCACATTTGTGCAGATACATTTCCATTTGGGTGCTTGTAGAAAATCGGTAATTTTGAATCAAATGCTCATTCACTTATTTCCTTTCTGTTTCTTGTTGCCCATTTCTTCTGCTTTCTTTTCTGGTAATCAAAAGAGTAGCATTAGAATTTGTCTATTTCTCTGCTAGCAATTTAAGTGATCCTTATAGTAAGTGTTACTAGAAACTTCTTTCTTTTCTTAGCATCTCTTTTCTCTTCTCTTACTCATGATTTAGTCTTTAAACACTTTTCATACCAGGCCTGCCTTTTTTCACCCACCACTTGTCCACTGGCTTTCTTGATGCTGTTTATTACCTATAACTCCTGTTCCTCTAGATTTGGGGAATACTAGGTTCACCTTTTCAAAGTCATAGGACATTCTGAGGGGATAGTTTCTCTACTACTTTGCCATACCTATCTCTACCCTTCTTCCCAAACTCTCTCTCCCTCTCTCTCTCTCTCTCTCTCTCTCTCTGTGTCTTTTCCTCTTCTCTCCATTTCTAGAACACTTACTTGCTGAGAGCTAGAAACACGGGGATAATCAGATACCTCTATGGGTAGAACTGTTTCCCCTCCTTTCAGAAAAATTCTTCTGTTGGACTCCTAACCCCCAGCACCTCAGAATGTGGCCATATTTGGAGATAGGGATCCTAAAAGGGAATCAGGTTAAAAGGAGGTCATTAACATGGGCTCCTAGTCCAATCTGACCAGTATCCTCATAAGAAGGGAAAAATTGGACAGAGACTCAGAGAGAGGGGAGACCAAGTAGACACAAGGGGAACACAGCTGCCCACAAACCAAGAAGAGAGGCTGGACTGGCGTCTCCCTCACGGCCCTTCAGAGAGCTGGGTCTCGGACTCCTGTTTCCAGAACTGTGAGAGAAGAAATATCTGTTTTGTGGTCCCCCAGTCTGCGGGGCTTTGTTATAGCAGCCCAGCTACCCAACCCAGAGACCACCCTGTCCTTGGTGGCGCCGCTGGATGGGAGCCCAAGATGCGCTCTAATGAAGCTTTGCAGCAGGTCAGAGTACAGGCGATCTGAAAGGGCCAGGAAGGCTTCTTGGAGGAGGGGACATGCATATTGCAACTTAAATGATGAATGAGGAGTTTTCTGGCAGGCATTTAGAGGAAGGTATTCTGGGCAAAGGGGAACTTGTGCAAAGTTAGGAGGGTGGAGGAGAACCGTGGTCATGGGTGTTTTGTCTAATCACCTGGGTGATGACAGTATCT
This sequence comes from Suricata suricatta, assembly GCF_006229205.1. Lineage (NCBI taxonomy): Eukaryota > Metazoa > Chordata > Mammalia > Carnivora > Herpestidae > Suricata > Suricata suricatta. The sequence goes on from NC_043703.1 coordinate 159,685,552, forward strand.
TTTTCCTGCATCCCCTGTCCCTTGAGACATGACGCTACCCCCTGCTTCTACGCCCGCCTTCCCTGAAGGACAGTCTCCACTCAATGAGCAAATACACTTGTCTCTGGAGCCCAGAGCAGTGTTTCAAATCTGGGGCTTGAAATGTGAGTGGAGCTAGAGCCCTGCTCTCTGTCTGCACAGCTTACTGGTTTAAGACAGCAATGCATGGTAGCAATGCATGCCTCACAGCTCAGCTGGGCAGGTACCCCCAGGGCCTTACAGCAGATGGTGATGGGCACTGGAGTTTGTCTGGAAGCTCGACGAGGTGGGGCCACAGACGGCTTCCTCACTCACGTCTGGGACCCAGCTCGATGGCGGAAACCGCTGCGTGTGCCTGGCTCTTTCTCTCCAGGCTGCTCCTCCACGTGCTGGCTGGGGCTTTCTCCATCATGAGCCTTTCAGGTGACCGAGGCAGAAATTTGCATGCCAGCCTCAGAAATCATGCGGCAATGCTACGGTCACTTTATCAGTGACGCCAGGCCAGCCAAGATTCAAAGTGAGGGGGGCTGCAGGATGTTGGGGACACATGGGTAACTGGAGAGTAGTTCCCACCAGCATTTTTCAGGGAATGACACTGGGTGTATGTTGAGTTCCACCCTCCTTGTGGTGGTGGATGTAGCTCTGTGAGGTCAGAGTCAAGAACTTGAATGGCTATTGACAAAACAGGTTTTCTTTGAGTGAGAAGACTGGACCCAAAGAGTCTCAGATGTAGTGATGAGGTGTCCTCACTAGAGCCCGGATGGCCGCATACAGGTGTCACAGTCAAAGCCCCAGCAGAGTGTCCAAAGTTTATTAGCAGCAGAGATCAGGAGTTTGCTGGCTGGTCTGACTGCTAGAAGGTGACCCAAGGAATAAAGAGCATCTCTTGTGAAGCTGTTAACCCTTTAATGCGTGAGGCTCCTTCCGATGGCCATTCTGCCTGCTCATAGGCAGCACCTTGGAGCTACTTGAGAGTCCTCACGGGGAAGGAGTCGAGGAAATCTCCTCTGAAACATGAGTTAAGAGAAAACGTAAACTGGCTGCTAATTCTTCTTCTGCAAGCTATCCTTCAATCTTACTTAAAAGAATTAATTCTTCCAAGCAAGGAGTCTTGGGGGGTAAACCGTTGCAAGAGGCGTGGGCATCGGCAGGGACAGGACGGTTGGGTTGCACATTGCAGGCAGATGCCAAGCGTGATCTGAACTTCCTGTGTGTGGCTTCCTTCCTGGGCTTGCCCGGCGCTCTGGGGACCCCGGCTCCTGATCCTCAGGTGTCCTCACTCTGTCCACAGCCCCTCTAATGGCTCCCCCTAATTTGTGTCATTTTCCCTGTGATATTACGTTTCATTTTTTTCCCCTGTAAGCAGATTTCTTCTGCCATATGCTCATTTAATTCTAATTGTGGTGCATGAACATCTTGCGTAGTAAGTGGCCGTGTCTCTGGAGGCTCCGTGAAGCTGAGTGCTGGGTGACCCGTGAAACCATGTCGGTGTGAGAATCTCATTGGGCAGGTCTGATAACTCGGATCTCTCATTCCTCATGAAAAATAGCACGGGTCCAGAATATTTTCGTCCTTCTAATAGGCAGGCCGTACTGTTTGATTGCTCCCAACTTGCATCATGCTTTCCCATCCGTTGGCGGGGGAAGGGAGTTGTTACGCAGTATATTTTTAGAAGTTCAGTTTCTCTGAGTACAGGACCCCAAAGTTTGAAGCTGGCAAGAGAGGGCTGAAAGAAGGGATGTTAATTTTTCACCTCCTCATAACCAACCAGGCCTGGCAAGCTGACAAGATGTTGACGATCCTCACCAGTAGGTCTTTTTGGGAACATCCAAGGCACGCTTGCTTTCAAATATGCGCCTTGTCAGTGGAAAGGTTGGCTGCCATCTGCTCAGTGTCACTCTGTCTGTGCTGCAGGTGAAGGGAGGGGGAGTAGGGGCCGGGGAAGGGCAGGCTGCCCTGTGACGCCGGGCTCCTGCCCCAGAGCCGGACAGGGGGACGATTTGAATTGGGGGCAGAAGTGTAGCATCTCTCTTTCTGGGAACTGTTTGAGATCTCTCTGTTCATACTGGCCAGGGGTCATCAGTGCTTTCCTCCCCATGTCCCATCTACAGGCTGTCCCTCCCGAGAAGCACTCCCAAACTTCAGAGCTCTTTGGACGGGTGCTCTGGGTCGTCAGTTTTTGTGGTGTGGTTCCTGCCCATCTGGAGAGGTGGCTGGCGCCATCTTTGTTAATGGTTCAGAGTGAATGGTGGTGGTCAACCTGAGGCTGGGAGCTCAAGTCTGTTACAGTAGCAATTTAATAGAAAGACGTGTTTTCTACAAATCACTGTGGATCGGGTTCGTTCATACCTCTGAGGTCTTCCTGGGCTCTGTCTGAAATGCCCTTCTTTCCCTCATATACACACTCCTAAAAAAAATCCCGCAGCTAGATTTGATCACCTTTGTTGAGGCTGCTTTTGTATGTGTGGATGGATCTCCAGCAGGCGTACAGACATGACCAACAATGCTAGTTTTTAAAAATGTTTTTATTGTTTAATGCCTTTTTTGGCCTCAGTTGTCTCGTTTTTTTTTTTTTTTTTCACTTTGTAAAGTAGGTTTTATTTTTTTAAATAGTTTATTGTCAAATTGGTTTCCATATAACACCCAGTGCTTCTCCCCACACGTGCCCCCCACCATGACCATCACCCCCTCCCTTCCTTCCCCTCCCCCTTCAGTCCATGATTCGTTTTCAGTATTCAGTAGTCTCCCTTGATCTGTGTCCCTCACTCTCCCCTGCTCTCTTTCCCCCTATCTCCCCCCATGGTCCCCTGCCAGGTCTCTCCTGTTAGACCTATGAGTGTAAACATATGGTATCCTTCTCTGCCTGACTTATTTCGCTTAGCATGACACCCTCAAGGTCCATCCACTCTGCTACAGATGGCCATATTTCATTCTTTCTCATTGCCATATAGTACTCCATTGTATATATAAACCACATCTTCTTGATCCACTCACCACGTGATGGACATTTAGGCTCTTTCCATGATTTGGCTATTGTAGAAAGTGCCGCTATGAACATTGGGGTACATGTGTTCCTATGCATCAGCACTTCTGTATCCCCTGGGTAAATCCCTAGCAGTGCTATTGCTGGGTCATAGGGGAGTTCTCTCAATAGTTTTTTGAGGAGTCTCCACTCTGTTTTCCAGAGCAGCTGCACCAGTTTACATTGCCACCAACAGTGTAGGAGGGTGCCCGTAATCTTCGTATTTCCCAACTATTTTCACAAAGAAACACTTCTAATCTTTTGTCACCTTTCTTCTTTCTCTTGCCTCTCTCTGTAGAGATGTCCACCGGACCAGCACAGGGTGTTTTCAGGGCAAAATAAATTCATTTGCCATTTCACAAAGATTTAATCTGATTTTTTTTCTTTTCACAAGAACTATATCCACTGTGTGATGGTTGACAGATGCTTTTTATTTACCTTGCGATCATGTTCCATAGTTTGGCTTGCTATTCAGAAGGGCAGAACCACCTTGAACTTTCAGGAAATAGCCTAGACCAACTCCTTGAAGTCTCCCGTGGTGGTTAAAGACGGCCTTTCTACAAATCAGCCACAGTGGGGGCAGTTATACCATGGGAATTGGCAGACATTGCAAATCAGGCTTTTCTTGTCTTGTCTTCTTTCAATGGGGAGTCAGTTTGCTGTTGTATCTACGGACAGAGTGGGTTGCTTTGCTTCCTGTGGGCTCATATGTATGATTTAGATGAGCACATGGCTCCTGACTCTTTGGTACTCTATGAGATTGTGATAGGTGTTCATTCAGAAAAGAAAAGGGATTTTGAACAATTATGGGGTAAACACAGTTAAAGATAGTTTTTTTTAAACCAAAGGACTTCTTACAGGCTTTAAAAATGGTAATGTGCATTGTGAATATTCAAGAGCAAAGGGGAGATTTTGAATGAGGAGTTTCTTTAGTTATTTAATCAAAGAACCATCTCTCCCCAGCACATCTACCTGTGACAGCCCTGACTGAGAGATCCTGGTTGGGTTTCTTTCTCCTGAAAGTTAGACTCATCTCAGTTATTTCCCCAGTGGGTTTGTGAAAGCTGCTGTAGATGGGCGCCCCCGGAGCTATGGGGGAGCTCCAGGACCTCCTCATCCAGTCTGCACTCGTCTCTCTCTGTCTCTCCCAGTTCTCACCCAGCATCTCCTTCGTATAAAAACATCCTTGTTGGGAACACACAGTCTTTGAGACTTGATGACATATCTTTTCTGAAAGATAAATAAATCTGTTGTGCTTGTTTTTCCTCAAGTGCTGTCCTCTCTTCTCTAAAATCCAAATTGGTTAGATAGTGCTGTAAGGAGACCACTGTCCCCCATAAATGTGCTGGCGTGCTGGGTGACAAACCCTTGACTATGAGGCATGTCTGTGGGTGACATGTGCAGTGGTTCTAATCCAAATACAACATGGCCACTTGGCTTTTCCTCTTGTAGCCGTGATTCAGGGCCTATGCTTGCACAAGGCGTGACTGTTCATTTTGCTGAAACTCAATGACATGTTGAAGGCGGCATCAATGTTTCTTGTAAAGGGATTTTGTATGTTTTTAGAATTTTTTTGGTGGCCCATTGATATGAATTGTGAGAAACAGTTCAAATGAAGTATTGATAACAAGAAAGGATTTTAATACGGAAGTGAGAATCAGAAGGGAATTGTTAACTCTATGAGTAAATACACATACAATTTCTCAAAATACTGTCTCCATGTTTCCTGAGGTCTGCGCTTGGATGGCTTGTAAGTCTGTCTTACTGGGATTTTACTGGGGGCTGGGGGTCAGAGGTGACTAGCGGCCTCTAGTCTCCTCTTAGACCTTATGGATGGTCTAAACAGCTGAACTTCCGAGTGATAGATGCCCTTGAGGTCTCAGGGCTCTTGGGAGAGAGGACGTCTCAGGTGAACATTCATGAGGTACAGAGCTGCCGCACACAGCTCAGCCTGACAATTGGTAACAACCCCCGACCGGGTTGGATGTGATGATTTCACTTTTAGGAACTTAGGTTAAAGAAGTAACATGCAAGAATGTTCACTGCAGCACCACACAGCTAAAAGGCAGAGAACATTCCAGTCTAGCAATGGGGGAATTTGTAAGACACACGATGGTCAGAATATAAAATGAGTGCTAAACCAACCCCTTAAAATGATGATATTTGGTTTATACTTATTGACACGGGAGATATGCATCACATATTGTTCCATAAAATATGAAGCTGCTCATCAAATAGTCTTTCAGTATAAGTACATTTTGGGGGTAAATCTTATAGGTGTATCTATGTTAACACCACAAATATATGTGTACATATGCAAGAATAATATGGTGTTAATGATAGATTTCTTTTAAGGAAAGAAACATAGGTTAAGTTTCTTCTTTGTGTTTTCTTCATTATCTGGTTTATTTTATTTTATTTTTTAAATGTTCATTTATTTTTGAGTAAGAGAGACACACGGAATGCGAGTGGGGGAGGGAAAGAGAGGGAGGAAGACACAGAATCCGAAGCAGGCTCCAGGCTCCGGGCTGTCAGCACAGAGCCTGACTTGGGGTGGAACTCACAAACTGAGATGAGATCATGACTTGAGCCTAAGTTGGCCACTGAACTGACTAAGCCACCCAGGAGCCCCTCATTATCTGATTTTTTAAAGCACCATAACCTTGACCCTAAAGCTGATGGTTTTACCTGTCAGGTTTGGGTATATTTGCAAAGCCCTGAAATCCCTTCCTTCCCACTACTGAGAGTCACATCTCCCCCCACCTGCGGGTACAATGCCGGCTTTTTATGTCCCCATGGCAGCCTGACTCTGGGCAGGGGCACCTGAGCTCTGCATTCCGAAGTCCCAAGATCTGGAATTCCATCTCCAGCAGCCTGTCCTTTTGCCTATCTGGAATTCTCCGTGTTCCTGAGCCCAGTTCTGGTCCTTGTTTCTTGGCTTTTTTTTTTTTTTTTGGATGCCTGTCCTTGAGTCTTTCCTTGTAATCTGTAAGATCTCTGCTCTTCAAGTGCTGTCCTGTCTTTGTCCGCTGCCCCTGACTTTGGCATGTGGCCTTGCCCCCCTGCTGTGGTTGCCGGCATCCTGCTACCTGCTGACAGGGGCGCTGCAGACTGCCCTTCTCGGGCTCCATCACTCCCTGAGGTGGTTACCCCAGGGGTTGCCCGCCATATGCCTGGGATCAGTGCCGCACGCGCCAGGCTGCACTGCCTCTTGGGGCCCGCAGGGAGTCCTGGCCCCATGTTCCTGTGTCTGGCCAGGCAGTGGGTCTGCTCCCTGCTCAGCCCTGGCCAATTCTTCCAGGTGTCCACGTCCATTCTCACGTATGAATTGGGGGACATTGCCCCCCCTTGAGGCCCCATGGCCCCAGACAAACCAACTCAGACCTGATGTGAGATATATATGGTTGGAACTATTGACAAATCTGGATCAGCTCACCCATTTAATGGGAAGTCTGTTGGAACCAACGCTATGCCGGGCACAGGAAGTCTTACATGAGAGTCATGACAAGAGCAGTGTGTGGATCATGGGCCCTTTGGAGGATCTGGTAAGGACGCTCCTGTGTTGTCACTTTTGGGTACTCTGCAGCCTCCCTGCTCCTTCCTTCCCTGTCCCCATGGGCCTGCTTTCTGATGGACACCAAAGGAGCTTTCCCAATGGGCTGTTATGACTTGGGATCAAGGGTCTGTCTTTGAGGGGTCCTCTTGGAGACTGTCCCAGCCCTAAGCCAGGCTAGGGTGATGCTGGGCAGGCATAACTCTGTTACCCACGTATAGTGTCATCTTTCCAGCCCTGGGCCAGCCGTAGAGCTGGGGCCTCTCTCTAGGCATCAGCCCCTGTCCGTGTGCCAGACTTTGTCTCCTGCTCCATCCTGTGTTCCTCTCTACCATCTTCATGGTATTGGTCCTTCAGTCCCATTTCTGTCATTTCCATCACTGATGATTTTGGTGGGACACAATTCAACCCCTAACAGTCCATCCTCAGGCCCCTAAAAATTCATTTCCTTCTCATACACAAGATCCATCTCTACGCATTCTCTCGGCCGAGTGGAATGGCCCTGGCTAACCATAAGCGTCCTGAAACGCTTCCATCTGGGAGACAGGTTTTAGGTGGGTTTATAATACACAGAATGCTTTCGGGTCATGAACTCATCTGATACAACTTGAGGTAGATAAACCAGACCTGAGACAGACGGAGCAGACATTTAACAAAAATTATTATTTTAAAGAATGGAAACAAGGATCAGAGGGCTTCGGTGGGAGGTGGGAGATCACGTGGTTGGTGGGAGAGGGAGGGGCCAGGTCGAGACCCTCTTCAGGCTCCGACTGCTCGCATTCTGTAACACTCATTTGTCTGTGTCTTGTCTGGCAGGAATTGATTTATTGGTGGGCGGCCTCAAAAATCAACCCATTTTTTTAAGTAGTGGATGTCATATGCGTGGTGTGGGGCAGAACGGGTGAAAACAAGTAACTCGCAAAGCCAAAAACAGCCTGGAAATCACCATCATGAGTTCTCATAACTGTTGGTATCTTCTCTTGAATCAGAGTGTTCAGCATTTGATTTTAGGGATTCGACCATATTGAAATTCGTGTGGAGGGCACACCAGTTATGCTTTCGGAAGGTTGGAGAAGTCCTCGCTTCCTGCATGGGGAATCTGGGCAGGCGTGCATTCTCTTCGGTGGCCCTCCCACATGGCTCTGTTCTCATTCACATCACAGCTGGACGGGGCAGGCCTCTGCCTCTGGTGCGAGGCATCGGCTTTTCCCTTCTGCTTCCTTAAATGTCCCGATAAGACACACAGTCTACAGAGGTTCATCTGATGTTGTTTTATGAAGCAACATCTCCCTATTCATTTCCACGATTACAGGCCTTACCTCAATAGGTGAAAAGGACACGATGCCCCTGGTACTGGGGTGTTCGGAATGGTGTGAAGGTTGAATAAATGGGCAGTGGAAACAGTGTGAGCCGTCATTGTGCCAGAGTAACAACAGGAAGGTCTTTTTCTGCTGGGCCAAGATACCTTTTTTGCAGTCACTCTGTGCAAGTCACTTAAATTCTTTTTTTTTTTCTGTCTCTTTCTGCCCTATCCCCTTCTAAAATTCACTTTGTAGATCAATAGTATATCTCTAGTGTCAAATGATTACTACAAATGCCTCTTCTCATTTAGAGGCCATTTGCAAAATAGGAAAATCATTTCTCTGATGAAAACTAGGCTTTAAAATTTTTGCAAGGGAATTAACTATAGAAACGGTGCTATTAGAAAATGCCCATCGTAAATCACGCAAGCACAGCACTTAAAGGTTATTGAAGTCATGCTTTACTATGCAGAGCAATTTTTGGCCATTGTGAACGTGGCTTATTTGTTTCTCTACCACTGTGTAGTCGAGGCCACAGCATGGAGTTTCAGAAGCTGTCAGCTCGGTGCACAGACTGAGGCCGAACCATGTGTGACACCTGAGAAAGTCCTGTTGCCAGAATAATGTCATTTGTTTCCCCCTCGTCGGCAGAAAGCTCGTCCATAGAAATCTGGAGCAGAAGTTAAAACACACGCAGCAAAGCTCGGTCTCTGCTCTTTCCACTGTTTCCACTATTTACCCTGACGCACCATCCTCCTCTGGCTCAGTGCGTCAGCTTCCTACCTGCACCTGAGTCCTGTGACGGTTCGAAGGCGGAGTGAAATAACACACACAAAGTGTTGGAAAGAAGGTCTGCATACAGTGAGCACACAACTAATGCTAGATATTATTTAAAATTTTTAAAATGTTTATTTATTTTTGAGAGAGACAGAGCATAAGAGGAAAAGGAGCAGAGAGAGAGGGAGACACAGAATCTGAAGCAGGCTCCAGGCTCCGAGCTGTCAGCACAGAGCCCAATGCGGGGCTCGAACCCACAAACTGAGATCATGACCTGAGCCAAAGTCAGATGCTTAACCAACTGACCCACCCAGGTGCCCCAGATAATATTTTTTCATGTTTATTTTGAGAGAGAGAGAGCACATTGGAGGGGCAGAGAGAGAGAGAAGGAGAGAGAATCCCAAGCAGGGTTTGCACTGTCAACGTGGAGCCCAGTGCGGGGCTCAAACTCTGGAACCATGAGATCATGACTTGAGCTGAAATCAAGAGTTGGACGCTGAACCACCTGAGCCCCCCAGGCGTCCCTAGTGTCAGATACTGGGATCATTGTTATGATTCCACCAGCAGCTCAGATGCAGACGGGGTCCTAGTCTTCAAAGGTGATGCTCAGTACAGCGATGTTGAAGTCAGATGACAAGGACCCAGTCCACAACCACAGCTGCAGAGTGCAGTGTTAGGGATGTGGAATTGCTCACAGACTGGACAGTTGTGCTTCTTGGAGAGAAAACCTGCGTTAAGCAAGTCTGCTCAGACTTGTCAGGATGACCTCATCAGATGGCCTCCAACAATATACAGGGAGATGGCGGAAATTATATAGAGTCTGATCATTTTACAGAAATCCTACCAACTTTTGTGACCCGAACCAACTTTTGTCTTCTTAATACATACATCGTCAGCTCATTGTTACAAAGACCACGATGACGTATTTTGACAATGACATCCGTCAGCCCTTCCAAGGACTGTGTTTGTTCGGGTGACGGAGCTGCCAGTGCGGGATCCCGTTCTTCCTGTTACTTCAGGTGCATCTTCCCAAACCCAGGGAGCTCTTAGACTAAACGCTGCTTCCGCTGGAGGCAGAAGGCCCTCTGGCCTCAGCTATCACCTCTGATGCTATGCCACCAGCCTGTCTGCCAAATATGAGATTGCATGATAATCATCAAAAACATTTGAGTATCCCTTATGCACAAGGCCCTCGGGAAGAGTAAATGCACAGGATTTGTAATGAGACTTGGTTATGATTGTGGAGAAGGTGTGATTTACTATAGAAGCAGGAGCCCAAGCTCATTTCTGTGACAAGGTGCAGCTCCCTCCCCAGTCACACTTTCACCCAGGCTGTTAACAAGTCAATCTATGGACACGTGCTAGTTTCATTTGCAGTGAAGTGACGCCGGGCCCTTTCTGGTGCAGCTAGGACCCGTGGCTCTAAAACAGGACAGGGGACGTGCTCTCAGATTCCATGCAGAGTGCTAGGGCGTGGGACTGGATACCCCCACACCAGCCATCACATACCCGCACATCCTCAGCTGTATGAAGAGGGCAGTAAGGAGAGGAAACAGGAAATGGGCGGCTGGTCTTCTCGGGGTGCAGAGTCTGGGGTGGCGATAGGGCCCTTGCCTCCCTCCCATGGCAGAGGGTGGCCTTTCTGTCTCTGAAGTCAAGGGCAAGTCTCCGAAGGAGTCACCAGGACCGATGGAGTTTCTGCAGAGGAGCCTGGCGGGATCTCCCTGTCCGGATGCCCGCTGAGCTCCAGACACTCGTGGGCCCAGCCTGGTGTTACTATCCAAGTGGAATCTGGGGGGTTCTGAGGAGAGCTTGAGACAGGATGTCTGACATGTGAGAATGTGCTTGGTCACAGAGACTGTTGCCTGTTCTGCATGCCGAGATTTACAAAGGCAGGAGGCAAGCTGGGACCCCAACATTACATGCCTTGAGGAAGATTTCCAGCTTTTCCAGCTTCCCAGGCCTGTAGTGAGCATAGAGGAGAGGGTGCCAGTGTTCTGTGACTTGATTCAGGCCACGGCCACATGCTGCCTCCTCACAGGTGTCTTCTTTGGCCTCTTCCTCTAAAAAGTGCCTCTTGTCCCTCCCCATTCTCTCTCTGTGCATCACTGGCTGACATTACCCTGCATGCCTTCTCTTCCCTGGGTATCTCCCCTACTCTGGACACAGGTCACGGAGGGTCCAGGAGGAGACAGGCTTTGTTTTGGCCTGCCTCCAGGGCCTGGAAGAAATGCAGCACATTGCAGGTCCTTAATGAACATCTCTTGCATGAATGAATGAATGAATGGATGGATGGATAAATGAATGAATGAGCTGAACTGATTCTCCCACCAGTCAGGCAGTTACTCATGATGAAAAGTCATGAATTAGAGGTGCTAGTTGTCGTTTTTCTGACCTTCCAGAACTTTCTTGGGCCCAACCCATGCCTCAGGTTGAGGGGTCTGAGATGAGTTTGAACAGGAGATCACCTGCCGAGATCCCCTTGGCCTCCCGCTTGCCGGGCTGTACGTGGCAGTGGCCGTGTCCCTGCCCTGCGGCCACAGTGCCTCCAGGTGTGCCTTCTCTCATAGCTGGAGCGCCCTCCTCATCCTCCTCAGACCCAGGGAAGGCTTCTGGCCATGGCTACTTCCTGGTCTTCATTCTCTTGTCCGTTTTCTTCCCCTGCCCAGCCCTCTGTAAACAGTCTCTTCATTTTTCTCATTGACAGCCCTCAAATGTGCCACGTGTTTCATGCTGGGACCTGACTGATGCACCAGCCTCCTCACTGACCCTCCTTCTTCCCGAGCTAGCGCCAGGATCTTGCCACCCGGAAGCTGCTCATGGACCAGCAGCAGCACCACCTGGGAGTTTATTAGAAATGCAGAGTGTCTGGCCTCCCCACGCCAGAGGGGTCAGAACGCTTCCTTTAAGAATATCCAAGTGATCTCCACGCGAGTCTGCAGAGCACCATGTGGAGGGGAGAGGGGGCGCCGTGTGGTGACGGGACCATGCCCTGCCCGACACTCCAGCAGGCTCCTCAAACATTGGCGACATACTTCTTCCCTTTGCCTCTCGTGGGTGCAGGATATGAGCTCATCCATTCTGGATTCAAGCTGCCTGAGTTCCAATCTTGCCTCCCCCCCTCATTAGCTGTGCCATTCAGGGAGAGTTCCTACCCCTCTGTTTCCTTGGAGGCTGGTCATGGTGCTTCCTAACAGGATGGAGATGATTAAATCACAAGAGGGCTAAGAAATGAGGGCTCAAGCCAGGTGGATACACATGGCAAGAACAACCCAAGCAAGGAAGAATAGTGAGGGTGTTGGAGGAGAATAGTGACGGTGCTAAGTGTCACTAAGTGGATGCTAAGGAATATTGGAGTAGGGGTGATGGGGGGTTGGAGTGGAGGTGGTGGATTTAGGTAGTACACAGGCTGGAAAATGCACTGGTGCCTATCTCCTCATCGATATGAGGCAATCCCCTGCAATGATAATCACTACAACATTTGCAATTATTGGAGAGTCTGTAAGGCCCTTTCAAGGACATAACGCAGACACTTAAGAGTATAAGAAGCAAAGCCCCGAGGAGACGTTTCCGGGCCATGCTCAGTCAGATGGGGACCTTCCAGAACAAAGTTGACTGCAAATGAATCCCTGCTTCCAAATGTAATTCTGCAGATGCACTTTGATTTCACAGCCATTGATCAATAATTCATTTGGCTTGTGACTGCTGATGACATGATTTAATATGTCCAGCTAAATTATGTTCCCGTAGGAACACTCATGCATACCAAAGGAAAAAATTACAATTACACAGCGCCGGCCCCTCACTGAAGCCAGGCTGCATACATGCCTAGACTTGCAGTTTGAAGGGAAAAGCGTCTTGTGATTAAATCAATGGAGGCTCCGAAGCAGAGAGGTCTCCATGAGTACAGGACTAGAGGGATCCTCTATGCGTGTCACCCCAAGCAGGGGCACCCGGCATTGTTAGTGACCAGGTGCAACACACAGCCCTGTGATCAGAAGTGGAAAAGCTCGGGTGGATGTGCACCAGGAAAATGCAAATTGCTTGGGAGAAATTCCAAGTCCTCACTCATGCTTCATCCTTGTGACCCTTGGTGGGTGTCTGCCACCCTCTCTAGGCCCCCTCTTGTGGCCCTTGGGATCCATTGGGTGAGCCTACAGAAATATCAGGGCACACGTCTGGGGCCCCATGATGGAGGGCATGTAACCTGAAGCAAAAATGCTACAAGGCTTGGATTCTAACAAAGAGGGGAATCTGGGATCCAGGAGGTTTTGTGTGAGACAAAGCTGGACGTGAGGAAGGGTCAGAATAACCAAATACCTCGTTCATGTTGACTGCGTTAAACATTTGAGTCAAATCGGGTACGTTTTTCCTCATGTTGGGATCTCCGTTCCTTGTCTGCCGTTACTGCCTTCGAATGTAACAGTGATCACAGTGTAAAATAGTAGCTCAGAGCCCTGGCCTGGGGCGGACTGCCAGGCTTCAAACTGTAACCCCGTCAGTCCCTGGCTGTGTGGACCTCTCTTGCTTCTGTTTTTATGCTATGAAATAGGCTTAAGAACGTCCTCTTAGCCCTGTTGTTGTGAGGATAAATGAGCCCCAAGGTAATTACATTCTTGGTGCAATGCTTGCTATATCCGTACAGTACATAAATATTAATTATGTGTATTCTTTATTGTTATTGTCTGTAGTAATATTACTATTATTATTACCAGTGGTTTCCTAATTGGCTACTGTTTACACTGCAGGCAGGGTAAAATTATGGGAGACCTATTCTGGTTAAAAAATAACCTTAGCCTCTTCCTAATTCCTATAAAATGAAGGCGGGGGATTTTTGGAAGAATATAGAAAACACCCATGACCTGGCCCTGCTTATTTTTACACCTAGCTCTGCTATCCTATCCTTAGGTTAAGGCATGTTCCTGTTATCCCGTCCTTCTACCCACCTACCCATCCATCCACCCACCCATGCACCATCCATCCATTTATCCATCCAGCCACCCACACGCTCACCCACCCATCCAGCCGGCCACCCATCCGCCAATCCCTCCACACACCCACCCACCCATCCAGCCGGCCACCCATCTACCCTCTCAACAAATATTTATTGAACACTTACTCTGTGCCATGTGCAATGCTAGGCATTGAGGATGCTGTGATGAATAAGTAAAGAAAACAGCAACAACCAATATCTGGGATGTTGACAACTACTGCCAAGAAGCGCAGCCAGGTGACGTGGGTAGAGGTTTCAGGCAGGCTAGTCAGGAAGCCCCTCGTGGGTAAAAGGCATCTGACTGAAGACCGAGGAGGCTTCTCTAGAAGGGTCTGAAATGAGAAGGTTCCAGGTAGAGGTAAGCCAAATGTTGCAACAAACGGTCCCCAAATTTCAATGACTTAACACAGCAAGTGTGTTTCTTGTTCACTTTAGAAGCCAATATGGGTGGGCAGGGCCATTGCTGCACCAGCCGCATTGAAGATGTGACCCCACAGCCTCTGAGGGTCTCAGTATCTTGTGCATCTGGCTGCCAGGTGGAGCAGAGTGGGGGTGTGGAGGATTGAAGGGCAAATTTCAGGGGATGGAAAGGGAAGACATCATGCTTTACCCATTCTATGAGCCCCGACTATAACAGTAGGGGCTTAGACTGTTTGAGTAACAGAAGGAAGGTGCCCTTGGCTAGGGCTTAGTCTGCAAGGGGGTGAATGGAAGGGCACAGGGGCAAGAGGTAGGTTGGAAGAGTCTAGAGTTCATTCTAATATCAAATGGAAGGCTTGATAAAGAATTTTATGCTGGGAAGTGGACTGGAAAAATATATACCTTGAAGAGACACTGAGGATGTGGAGACAGAATGGGGGAGGGTATTATTGCTACAAAATTTGCCACCAACTTAATGGCTTAAGCCAGCGTTATTCTGTGACAGTCTTGCTGTCAGAGTATAAATTCAAAGTGTGAGCAGGGCTGTGCTCCTCTGGGAGGGGCTGTAGGGGAGGACCTGCTTCCTTGCCTTCCCAACTTCTGGAGGCCCCGCCTACCCCTTCAGAATGCGCCCCTCCAGCCTCATGCCTCGAACTGTCATTCTCCTGTCCCTGTCTTATGAAAACCCTTCTGATTACCTTGGCTCATCCAGAAGATCCTGGAAAACCTTCCCATCTCAAAATTTATAATGTAATCACAGCCACAAAATCCCTTATGGGACATGGAAGGTCCAGGGATTAGGGTGTGGACATCTTTGGAAGCCATTATTCAGCCACCATAGGGAACAAGGGTGATGACAAGATGGTCAGTCAAAAGGTTGATGTCATGGTCCCAAACTCGCATAGTTGTGAGAGGCACAGAGAAGTGTATGCATTTGAAGGCTGCTCGGGGCAGGATTCACAGGGGACGGTCACTGGCTAGTCCCTGGAGATAATGAAGGAGGTCAACAACAAGCCCCGTTTCTGGTTTGTATGTTATTGATGACATTGACCAGAATCATTGAAAAGAGTCTATTCAGTAACCAGTGATGAGTGAAAATTCTAAAATTGTCTGTAATTTGTAAGGTTTATGACAAGGAAAGAACTCATAATTATAAACTGGTTATCACTGGATATTACATACTGATTTTGTCTGAATCATTAATTAGCAAATGAATCAACAGCTGCTGATATCTCATAAACAAGCTATTCTAATTTATTTTTTAAAAAGTACGGTGCAGTAAAAGGGAAGACCTATAGAGGTGAAGATTCAGAAATATTCCTTAGAATTATTTTTATGTTTCAGGGTAGTTTCTAAAAACGATATTTGTGAGCTATCAGCTTTTACTCAAAAAGCTAAAGCAAAGGCTGAGCTAAAATAAATTAAATGCTTTCACTTACAAATTGATGTGCAATAAACAGATGTGTAGTTTCTAATGTGTCAGAGACGTTTGAGATCTTCATTACTCTTCAAAGACTCTGAGACTTCGCTTTCACTTCCATTTTCCCCTTACGTCTTCTCCAGGTCTGTTCTGTGATCTACCGCTGTACTGCGAACTGCCCCATAATGTGGAGGCTAAAGACAAGAACCATTTCAATGTGGTTTATGATTTTGTGAGTCAGGATTTTAGTCAGGGCTCAACCGATGGCTTCTGGGTGTAGACTGGGATTCCTCGTTGGCATCCCTCTGGTGGCTGTTCTGTTCTGGACAGTTCCAAATGGCTTCTCTCACACACTTGGAACCTCGACAGGGTGGACTGCGTGGTTGGGCTCAGTGGGATCCCCCTGCATGTCCTCCACATGGCCTTCCAACAGAGTAGTTCAGACCTGTTACAAGGTGGCATAGGACTCCAAGGAACCAACACAGAAGCTTCCAGTTCTCTCAAAGGCAAGTCTTGGAACTGAAGTAGATTGTCAGATTTGGCAACTAAAACGATAAGACACCCAATGCAGTTTGGGTTTCAGATAAATGGCAATAACTATTAATATGAGAGTCTCTCAAATATTGATGCAACATATTTCTACAAAAACAGTTGTAAAAGGTGGATACCCACCTGTGGTCAGGGTAGCCCTGAAGGGTTTGTGCCCGGGCCCGAAGGTCCATGGGAGGTGGCCTGGGGGTTGGGAGGAGGCTCTGTCTCATGTCCACTTTGTTTCTTACTACCCTCCCTGCCCTCATGTCGACAGCACCTCTGGCTTCGTGTGAATAGGGGCCTGCACAGCTTGTCAAGTTTCTCTTTTTGTAGCCTCGTGTTAGCCCTCTTGTGACCAAGTTGCTGAAAAACAAAACCAACAACCCCCCGGAAAAAAAGTCATTGTTATGTATCTGAAATTCAAGTTGAACTGGACACCCTCTATTTTTTTCAGACAACAATAACCCAGCATCCCTTCCATTATTGTCTATTTGTCCGTGCAGTCAAGGCCAGCCCAGACCCACGGGGAAGGGCAGGTAGGACCCACCTCTCCACCAGAAAAGGATCAATGAGTGTGTGGCCCTCTTTCATTTGCTACTAACACTGCAGTCTTACTGGGCTTCGCTCACCATTTGGGAAGTAGGAATGGCGGGGACCAATGCTCTCCAAATCTATCCTAGATGGACAGAGTGCTTGATGACACCGTTTGCCTCAGATCCCTACAACTTTAGAGCAGCAGGAAGCACGGCTCTGCAGAGGAATGATAGAATAGACCTGCATATGAGTCCTGTGCTGCGTGAGGCAAGAGTCTAATCTCTCTGAGCCTTGGTCTCTCCCAGTGCTCTATGGTTATCACCATAATTGCCGTGGGTTGCAATCGGATTAAAAGAGGTACTGACTGGCTATAAAACAAAGCCCCACAAAACAAAACGTTCTCCATAAATAGGCACCACACCTACTTTTCTCTTTATTTTAACAAGTAGAAGAGATACCAAATGGGAAGAAGATGGACTTTAGTGTTCAAGAAATTTTTGAGTCTGAGCAAACAGCATGATGACTTGGCTTTGCTCTTACTTTTGCTTCCATGAAGTTCTGGTCCCTTTTGATGCTGAAAATGCCCAGTCTTTGGGAAAGTAAACATGAAATTGGAAAAAAAAAAAACCCTTCTAGAAACTGCTCCTTGTTCACCAAGGAATCCCTTCAGAATAAGATTGTAAATAATTGGTACTTTAAAATCAGCCTCAGAGGACATGATTTTCTTTAACACCAACCCAAGTCCCTCAATACATCCTAAAATGCTATAAATATTGACATCTTATCTTCTTAACATTTCAGGTGATTGTTTTCTGCCCATCACACTGTTGCCATTTAAATAAATACAGTGAAGTCCAGTTCTGTGCACAAAAGTGCATTTTCGTGCGATGGCTTTGGCCATGATCGCAGAGCTCAGGTACTCACACTAAGCCTGACTCTCCTTGCTTCTGTAGTCCT
The DNA here is from genome assembly GCF_006229205.1 of Suricata suricatta. Lineage (NCBI taxonomy): Eukaryota > Metazoa > Chordata > Mammalia > Carnivora > Herpestidae > Suricata > Suricata suricatta. The sequence continues at coordinate 159,703,078 of NC_043703.1, forward strand.
GGAGCTTGGTTGGGTGGACAGCATGGCTGAGCTCAGTGAGGTCCCCCTCCATGTCCTCCACATGGTCTTTCTGGCATAGTAGTTCAGACCTATTACACGGTGGCTTAGGACTCCAAGGAACCAACACAGAAGCTTCCAGGTCTCTCAAAAGCAATTCTTTGGAGGGAATGTTCTTCAGAGTCTTGGTGGAGAGGTGGAGAAGGACAGCCAGATTTGTTTGGAGTCTAAACATGGATCAAATGAGATACAGGCCAAGTATTCCTCAAAACGCCTGTGAAAGATAAAGGCATGCTTTCGGACCTGTCCCAGCCAATAAATTCACTTGGATGAAAGGCCCTATATAATAAAAATGTCACATTGAAGAAATTAAATGATCCTGTCATTTATAACAAGGATTAATAGAATTTTAAAACAGGATGAGCTAAAAAGAAGCTCGGTGAGTCACAATGACCTTTCACATTTGCAATATTCCTGAGATAATTATTAATTAACACACCAGAAATGATTTTAATGTAACATTATGGTACAGATTTAAACACCCAAATGGAAAATGCTTCTTATTAAGGTTTCTCATCTTTTCTTAAAATTAAAATGCTAAACTAATTAAAACCAAAGGTTCTTTAAAAACAGTTTGCCTCCAAACAGATTTTTAATATATGCCAAGGCAAGTATGAGCCTAGAACTCTTTTGGGGGGGGATAGAATCAGAAATTTATTAAAAATGAAATTTCTAATACAAGTCCTAACAGCATCCCCTCTATCTCCATGTAAACTGTATGGCAATAAAGACATTTATTAAAAATGAAATTTCTAATACAAGTCCTAACAGCATCCCCTCTATCTCCATGTAAACTGTATGGCAATAAAGACATTTATTAAAAGTGAAATTTCTAATACAAGTCCTAACAGCATCCCCTCTATCTCCATGTAAACTGTATGGCAATAAAGACATTTAAGGCACAATTTGACCCCACATTGTATCTTTCTTAAGAGCATTAGTCAAAACCTTCTGAAAAGTAAATCCCACTTTATGACCATTTTTCTTAAGATATTCTCTTGGTCTTCCATTGCCCTCAGTGTAAATGTGGGTTTCCTAGAAACCCCTACGTGATCTGGCCCCTACATATTTTTCTCCTTTGTCCAATTTTTGTTACTGTTATTATACATTGGCCATTTTAGCCTTTTTTTTTTTTTTTTTACTTTTTTGGACATGCCAAGCTTGTCCATGTCTACCAAGTTTCTGTATTTTCAATTTCTTCTAGAATGGTTTTACCCCAAACCATCACATAGCCTGTCCCTTCTCAGCGTCTTGGTTCTAACAGCCAAACCCTATGATTAAAGTCTAATCCGTTACCCTGTGCTATTCTCTTTAAGGTATTTATCATTCTCTAAAGCATTTTGAGGTTTGTTTCTTTATTTATTATCTGTCTTTTCCAACTAGAACATAAAGTCCATGAGCACCAGGCCCTTCTCTGCTTTGTTCAGATCTGGGTCCTTGATACTTGTAATTAGTCTCAGTCGCTCGCTGTTGAATGAAGGAAGGTGCTTACACCATCCATAAATGACAATACGTGACTACTGAGCAGGTGGCTGGGGAAATCACATTGGGTTTTAAAGAACTTGCTCATGTCTCATTGTGAGACCTTGAAGAAATTTAGATAAAAGCGTGTGGGCAGGAAGTGGGAAGCATACACACTAATATGCTCAGTTACTAACTGAATCAAAGAGAAAGGAATCAAGAATGATGACATGAAAATAAGTCTGAGAGCAGTGAGGGGTCTGAGGGATCGATGTGAAGAAATAGAGGCTGATGTTTTTTCAGTCTGAGTCTCTTTTTTTTGAAGGCCCAATTTACTTTCTTTCTAGATTTGGAAGTGTTCAAGAAAGGCTTGTCAAATGTTTATTTGGGAATCCCATGGTCTCTCTCTTCTTATTCCTCTTGGCTAATGTTGACTCACATAAACCCACAGTTGTCAATTAACGGCTTATCCACAATATGCCAAGACTATTCTGTTTCGTCCTGTCTCCTCTCTCTTTCTTCACATAAAGGTCTCGCCAGTTTTCTCTGTCCCACTGCGCCAGTTCGCCTTCTGACCTGGCAACACCTGTTAGCCAGAAACTTATCTGACAATGTGTGGGTGGTCATGGGTTTTCTGGAAACCTGCCGGTGCTCTAAAGGGACATTCTTCAGTATAGCCTCTGTCTGAGAAGTTTTGATCAAATGATTTTTTTTTAATTTTTAGGATTGTATGAGTGCTTTTTCCCTTCTCTGTCTAAACTGCTCTCTCACAATATCCTAACAAATAGCATTTGTTACTATTCATCAGGGGTGTCTATGGCAAAAAGCAGACGATCTGGTCACTGGCGGCTTAAATATGGGTCTCGTGTGCTCTAGGGCTCACAACATGGTACCTGTTAATAGTAACAGTGACTGTAAGTCTATACATAAAAAAGCTAAAGAAGAAAGGAAACTTTATCATGGCCCTTATTATCTTCTCATCTGTCTGCAAGATTAATAGTGATTATTACAGTTTTTCTTTAGCGTGGCTCTCATGTAATTTAGGAAAGATAAATTGAAATCATAGACAACCTAGATATCTATAGGTATATATATTATACATGTAAAACCCATGCTGAGTAGGCAATTCCGCGAGTACGTATTGAGTGTCTCCACACGTCAGGCCACAGGGGTTGAGTCAGCAGTGATTCCAGCCCAAGGCAAGGTCGCCTCTGGTCAAGAATGCACATGTGTCCAGAAGTAGCTCTACAACATGATGATGTTTCTGAAATTTAAAAATATGGTTTCTGATTTCATTGAGCGACCACCTTCTGTTCGCACTTCATAACATTTTTATCAAGAAAGAAAACCACCAAAGCAACAGTTGATTAAAGTAGGACGATTTTCAGGGTAAGGGGCCATTGAGCCACCTGTGAGTTTGGATAAAGAAATGGTCTATTTTAGGAAATTAGCATGGGGCGGGGGAGAGAGCCCAGATTTGGGGACTATGAACGGCCATCCCAAAATCCCGCCCACCATCTGCTTGTTGTTTAACCTCAGCTCATCAGATCTCACCGAGTCTCTCTCGTGGCTTCTGTGAACCAGAGGGTGGCCCTCACCGACGTCCTGCTGTTATGGGAATTACTCAAGATAACATGGAAACAATGGCCAGCACAACACCGTGCCAGTCCTAGAGCTGCTGAATAATCGAAAGTGATCGTGGGGCACCTGGGGGGCTCAGTCTCTTAAGCATCCAACTCTCAACCTCAGCTCTGGTGATGATCTCACAGTTTGTGATTTCAAGCCCTACATCGGGCTCTGCACCTGCTTGGGATTCAGTCTCTCCCTCTCTCTGTCCCTCCTTGACACGTGCACATGTGTCTCTCTCTCAAAAAAAAAGAAAATAAGCTTGAAAAAAAGTGATTGCAATTACTTTCCTTGGGTTACTGGTTTGTTTGCATGTCTACACCTAAAACTTTCATCTTTGAAGAACTATTTGTGCATATGGCTGGTTCCTTCTCCCTGCTCTTCATCTGCACCTTGGCCATCATTTTACCTCTCAGAGGCTTGGTTTAACACTGAAACTTCTTTTATAAATTTCCCACTTCTATTTATTATGATAATTTGTTTAAAGATCACACTTCTGTCATGATCATTATTGGAGTCTTAAAAATCACAATAATCATTCCTCACTCCCTAAAAAATAGTTTTGTACCCAAAATGAATATATATGACTGCATCCATGAAATAATTAACTTGTTACATTTTAGAATAATAATAACAATAACAATATTTCCTCAATTATTAAATTGGTGATTAATAAAAGAATCTATAACATTATTTGCTCAGTTAAATGGGAATCCATTCCAAGTAGGAAACATATTCGTTATAAAGACTGAATGTAGACATTGAATAAAATATTATTTACTAAAATGTGATTAAAGAATGAATTACTTTATCTTTATGTTCACATATATAATTTGTGTTTTTAATATTTAATTTATTTTAGTTAATTAATTTATTTTAATTTGAATCCAAGTTAGTTAACATATAGTGTAATAATAATATCAGGAATAGAATTTAGTGATTCATCAGTTACATATGACACCCAGGGCCCTCCTTAATGACCCTTTAGCCTTTCTCCCCACCTAATACCCCACTAGAAACCTTTAGTCTGTTCTCTATATTTAAGAGTCTCTTATGGTTTATCTTCCTCTTTTTATATTATTTTTGCTTCCCTTCTCTTGTGTTCATCTGTTTTGTATGTTAAATACTACATATGAGTGAAATCATGATATTTGTCTTTCTGTGACTGACATTTCTTTTAGCATAATACACACTCTAGTTCCATCCATGTTGTTGCAAATAGTAAGAATTTATTCTTTTTGATCACCAAGTAGTATCCCATTGTGTGTACACACACACACACACACACACACACACACACACACATACACTTTTTTTTTTATCCATTCGTCAGTTGATGGACATTTGGGCCCTTTCTATATAAACATTGGGGTGCATGTGCCCCTTTGAATCAGCATTTTTTGTATCCTTCAGATAAATACCTGGTAGCGCAATTTCTAGGTCAGAGGATAATTCTATTTTTAATTTTTTGAGGAACCTCCAAACTGTTTTCCAGAGTGGCTGCACCAGTTTGCATTCCCACCAGCAGTGCAAGAGGGCTCCTCTTTCTCTGCATCCTTGCCAGCATCTGATGTTGCCCGAGTTGTTAATTTTAGCCATTCTTATAGATATGAGGTGGTAGCTCATTGTGGTTTTGATTTGTATGTCCCAGATGATGACTGATGTTGAGCATTTTTTTCATGTGTCTGTCAGCCATCTGGATTTCTTCTTTGGAAAAGTGTCTAATCATGTCTTTTGCCCATTTCTTCACTGGATTATTTGGTTTTTGGGTGTTGAATATGATATGTCCTTTATAGATTTATCTAACCCTTTATCCAATATGTCATTTAAAAATATCTTCTCCCATTCCATCAGTTGACTTTTAGTTTTCTTGATTTTTTCCTTTGCTTTGCAGAAGTTCTTTTTTATCTTGATGAGGTCCCAATATTTCATTTTTGCTTTTGTTTCCCTTGCTTCTAGAGAGAGACATGTCAAGTAAGAAGTTGCTATGGCTGAGGTCAAAGAGGTTGTTGCCTGTTTTCTTCTCCAGGATTCTGATGGCTTCCTGTCTTATGTTTAGATCTTTCATCCATTGGGTTTATTTTTGTGTATGGTATAAGAAAGTGGTCCAGGTTCCTTCTTCTGCATGTCACTGTCTAGGTTTCCCAACACCATTTGCTGAAGAGCCTGTCTTTTTTCCATTGGGTATTCTTTCCTGCTTTTTCAAGGATTAGTTGGCCATACATTTGTGAGTTCATTTCTGAGTTGTCTAGTCTTTCCATTGGTCTATGTGTCTGTTCTTGTGCCAGTACCATGTTGTCTTGATGATTAAAGATTTGGAATACAGATTGAAGTCTGGAATTTTGATGCCTCCAGCTTTGGTTTTCATTTCCAGGATTGCTTTGATTTTTCAGTCTTTTCTGGTTCCATACAAATTTTAGGATTGTCTGTTCTAGTGCTGTGAATAATGCTGGTGTAACTTTGATAGGTATTGAATTGAATATATAGATTGCTTTGGGTAGTATTGACATTTTAATATTTATTCTTCCAATCCATGAACATGGAATGTTTTTCTATTTTTTGGTGACTTCTTCAATGTCTTTCATAAGCTTTGTATAGTTTTCAGTGTATACATTTTTCACCTTTTTGGTTAGGTTTCTTCCTATGTATTTTATGGTTCTTGGTGCAATTGTAAATTGGATTGATTCCTTTATTTCTCTTTCTGCTGCTTCATTATTGGTGTATAGAAATGCAACTGATTTCTGCACATTGACTTTATAACCTGTAACTTTGCTGAATTCATCTATCAGTTTGAGTAGATTTTTGGTATCATGTCAACTACCATGAGTGCAAGTTTGACTTCCTCCTTCCTTATTTGAATGTCTTTTATTTCTTTGTGTTGTCTGATTGCTGAGGCTAGGACTTCCAACACCATTTTGAATAACAGTGGTGCAAGTGGACATCCTTGTCATGTTCCTGACCATAGGGGCAAAGCTCTCAGATTTTCCCCATTGAGGATGATATTAATGGTGGGTCTTTCATATATGTTATGATCTTGAGGCATGATCCTTCTATTGCTATTTCCTTGAGGGTTTTTATCAAGAAAGGATGCTATATTTTGGCAAGTGCTTTCTCTGCAACTATTGAGAGTATCATGTGGTTCTTATCCTTTCTTTTATTAATGTGATGTATCATATTGATTAATTTGCAGATATTGAACCAGCCCTGCATCCCAGATACAAATCCCTTTTAATTGTGGTGAATGATATTTTTCATGTATTGTTGTATCCAGTTGGCTAATATCTGTTGAGAATTTTTGCATCCATGTTTATCAGGGAAATTGGTCTGTAGTTCTCCTTTTCAGTGAGATCTTTGGTTTTGGAATCAAGGTAATGCTGGCCTTGTAGAATGAGTTTGGAAATTTTCCTTCCACTTCTATTTTTTGGAACAGCTTGAAAGCATAGGTGTTAGGTCTTCTTTAAATGTTTGGCAGAACTCCCCTGGAAAGCCATCTGGTCCTGGACTCTTGTTTGTTGGAAGATAACATTGGAACTTTGATTCTTAATTCCTGGTGACTCAATGTTTACACAGTTTTAATTTCTAATGTGGTAAATATTGATAACACTCATAAATAAAACTCTTTGGAATTCCAATGTTTAAGAGTATGAAAAGGTCTTTAAGCCAAAACCTTTGAGATCTGTTGATCCTTTTGATGGGGTTAAAGCATAGCCGGATATGTGGCATGGTATTCTCATCTCTTATTCACTCAGGGAGCTGCTTAGCAAGCCTAACTGGGCACCCACCTTGTGCAGATTATTTGACTATATGTTGGGGACAGAGCAACCTAATCAATCCATCATTCCCACCTTCAGGAAGCTGATGCCAATGGATACGGAGGCTGGGCTTGTGTTCTGCCTTGTGTCAGACTGATTGCTAACCTTGCCACCTCAGTTTGCAGGACGGTTTTCAACTTGCAGAGTTGGTGGACAAGTGCTCTGTCTTTCCGGGAAGTTTGCATGGCAGTTGAGGTGGCCACACTGATGACCCACATGACAGTAACTGCTATTTCTGCCTCTCTGCTTCTGGGGCAGCCTGAGTGTTGTGGAGCTATCTGTGGTGGCCTCAGGTTAGCAGTCCCCTGCAAGCAACGCTCCAAGGTGTGCAGCCCTGTGATGCTGACCGCTGATCACAGTCCTGACAGATAACCATCTCTAGCATCCCTTCACCTGCAACGACACTTGTAGACAGAGTGCTGATCACAGTTTGGGTTCTGTGGTCTTAAGTTCGTAACTGCCTTTTCTATTCCACGCTCCTCTTTGAAACCGTGTTCCTGGGCTCAACCCTCAGAAGAATGGCCTCCTTTGACTGAGTTTTCTTCTCCTTTTACCACTTGGGGTTGGAGAGGCCACACGTGCTGTCAAAAAACTTCTCTTTTTACTTTTGGCTTATTTGTGGCCTCTTTCATTCTTCTGTTGGATGCATGACCCAGTTTCCTTGCCCTTATTTGCTACCAGGCAAAGGGGAATCAGAGCAAAAAAATATTTTATGAGGAAGTTCAGAAGGACTGAAACTTCTCATTGGTTTAGCCCATGGGAAATTTCATCTTCTGTTTGTTTATACTGGAGTTTCCAAAGAAGTTCTAGGGCTTTAAGATTTGCTTGACTGTTTGATGAGTGACATAATTTTACCCAAAATAAGTACATGAAAGGACTGAATACAGAAACAGGCATGTTCTTTGGACTAGTTTTTACCTTTCTTATTATTACATAATTCTTTCTCAGGGAGGAGTCTTGTCTGATAAGTAGTATATTATAGCATTATACACCCCTTCCTGCTCTCTATAAAATAATAGTAATAATATCAATAATTTGCATTAAAGGGTTCTGTGGTCTACACTTACTTCTTAGAGACATTTAGTTTCATCTGACTCTGAAACTACTACCAAACATATATAGCAAACCATACAGCATATCCTCTGTGCCATCCTTGCTTAAAGCACTTTGCCAATGTTAATCTGTTCAATCCTCATCCAAACACTGGGAGGTAGAGTTTATTCTCCATCATTTTACAGTTGGGGAAATGGAGCCATGGGAGGTTCAATGATTTTCTTGGGTCACACAGCTAATGGGATGGTGGAGCAAGAACCCCTTCTGGCCATGATTGTAAGCACACAATCCTTCGATGGATCACCTTGTGAATCCAATGATCACCTAGTGGTTGGGTCACTGAACACCTAGCAGATCGCAGCTTGCTTCCTGGATCTCGATTCACCTATTGGATCACTGACCTAGTAGATTCTGGAACACCTGTAGAGCTCCTCATAGGCAGAATATGGAGGTAGAGGGTTCAACATTCACTGGGCATCCATGGTAAGTAAGCAGGATATTTACTTATTTTCAGGGTCCTTCCCCCTCACATGTACTAGGCTCTTCCTCTCCTCATTCCTGAGACTTGCAACACTGGAATAATGGGGGGCCCATCATGATGGAGACAAGAGGAGGAGAGGTCTCTGGGTAAGGATGCTGGGCTACCAGTTTTCACTGCGAGGTATCCTCTGAATGGAGAGAACACGGGCTCTGATGATCACTGACTCTGTAAGAACATTGGCCCCAGAGAATTCAGCCTGGACCTTGGGTGTCAGGCCTCCAAGTGGGCAGCTGGAGACTTGCTCTGACCACCAGGGAGGGGCGGGTCCCACAAGGCTCAGTTTTAGGGGCTGAAGGTAGGACCTTCCTTTCCTTCCTCACATTGACTTCACTCACGTTGCCAGAACCGTATGGCACTTTTGATTCTGTAAAACATTATATATTTAAAGGGCACAATAATGGCCAGGGCCATGGCCGTGGGGCAGACTTGTTTGCGGAGGCAGTGTCGACAGCCCTGGTGAGTCAGGACGCCTGCACAGCTGGGGCCGCCTTTCCTGGTGAGGTCCCCCTGTCTGTACAGATGTTCCCGTGGCCCAAAGCTCCACGGTTCATCGCCTGCCCTGCTCTTGATGCATCATTTATGGACCATCCGATTCCAGGGCACACGATGGCCCGTGCATCTCCCAGCCAAGAGCCTCAGCTGTCTGGGGCATTTATGACAACACCAGCTGGTGGTACACAGGCGTCTGGCGTGGCTGCGTACACCCTCTCCCTGTCTCCTTTGCTGGCGAGGCACTGTCGCACTCACCTGTTCTGGGCCGGGGACCCCGAGTGAAGGGCAGAATGGCGGTATCTGCGCGTTCTCTCCATCTGGTGCTGGGATGGGAAGGCGCCTTTGCAATCACGCCGTTTCTCAAGCACATACTGGCTGCCGTATTGAGCACTCCGCCTAATTATTTCACTTAATCCCACAACTATCCTCTGAACAATACACACAGAACGATCCTCCTTTTTGCAGACAAGGAAACCAAGGTCAAGAGAGGTTAAGTAACTTAGAGATGGCCACACAGCTAGAGGTTAAATGGCAGAGTGGGCATTCCCGGGGGCCCAGAGTTGGCGATGACACTGGTCACTGCCTGGAGACAGACTCTGTGTCCCTTGCTGGGTGCTCCCCGGGCCTGCAGGGCGGGGGATGAGAGTGAGGACCCGGGTCTGCCACCCACACTGTGGTGCTGGCTCATCCAGATGAGCACAGAGAACTCACACACGGTGCTTTTCAGCATTGAAATGGAACACGGACGGGCACAAGAGTTCATTTATCCGACTGGTGGCGCTGGGGGTTTCTCTCGGCAGCGTCACTGTGTCTGACGCTGAGCCCACAGGGACTCGGCGCTGGAGGGCCCAGCCCGTGTGAGGAGGAGGGGGCCTGCCAGCGCCTTGCACTGTCGCGTCTCCCCGGTGGGGGCTCATGAAGGTCATCCACCACGTGGAGGTGGCCGGCTGGGGGACCCAGCTGGGGAGGACTCTCCTGCTGCTGCTCCCGGGCCCCTGTCACCTCACCCGGCAGCCCCTGTGCCCTGGGTTCAGTCCAAGCATGTATTTCAGAAAAGGCTCCCTTGAGAAAACAATGCCTTTGCAACAGGCAGACGGAAGGCAGAGGAGGATCTGGGAGCAGTGATGTGGGAACGGGGGCAGAACGCCCTGGCCGGTCCCTGAAACAGAAAACGGATGGTGACGTCTGGCTTGTCTTCAACAAACCGGGGTTTAGTTCCCTTTGGCCTCGGAGGCGGTGACCCATACTGTAGCCTCCAGCCTTTCATAGGGGCCATGAATATTCTGTCCAAGAAAAGAGATGCCCCCCCCCCCACAATTTCGGGAGCTTGCTGGACCCCTTGGATTGGGCTGGCTTTGGAAACCGCAGTAGAGGGCTGCCTGGCTGGCTCAGTCGGTTACGCGTCCAACTCTTGGTTTCACCTCAGGTCATGATCTCCTGGTTTGTGGGTTCGAGGTCCACATTGGACACATGCTGATGGTGAGGAGCCTGCTTGGGATTCTGTCTCCCTCTCTCTTTTCCCTTCCCTGCCTATTCTCTCTCTTTATCAAAAGGAAGTAAATAAACATTAAAAAAAGAAACTTTGCACCAGAGAGAAAAAAAGGGTCCTCACCATAGCCCAGGCCAAATGAACAACAGGACAAGTATCCAAGGCTGTCCATTTTCTGTCGTTATTTGTTTATTTTTAATTTTTGTTTATTTATTTTTATTTTTTATAATTTATTGTCAAGTTAGCTAACATACAGTGTGTACGGTGCTCTTGGTTTTGGGGGTAGATTCCCCTTGATTCATGGCTCACGTGAAACACCCAGGGCTGGACCCAGCAAGTGCCCTTCCTCGTCCCCATCACCCCTTCCCCCGCCAGTCCCCCTCGCCCACCCTCAATTTGTTCTCTGTATTTAAGAGTCTCTTATGGTTTGCCTCCTTCTCTGTGTGCCGCGAGGTTTCCTTCCCCTCCCCTCCCCCACGGCCTTCTGTTTGCTGTCTTGCAAACATTCTGTATCATTTAATGAAATTACCAACTTTAGCATTGAAAAATGGTCAGAAGAATGCTAGTTCTTTCTATCTGTCAACTCTTTTTATCCCTTGACAGGACTGAAGTTCACTTGGAAAAGAACTGTGTGCCTGTCACACACAGAACACATGGAAGTTCATTCAAAGGTCTCTTTTGTGGGAGGGAGAGGCCCTGGGAGGGAGGTACAAGGTCACCAACTCATTTCCCTGTACGGTCACAGAAGAGGTGCACATCTTCACCGAATGTCTTCAAGTTCTTCCAGAAATCTGCCTGGGATCCCTGATGAAACGGTCGTGGGACATGACATTACTGCCTCTGTTGCCATGTGAGGCTCTCACGGTCGCTACTAGGTTGACTGACCCGGGGCCACACAGCCAGGCAATTCCCAGAGCCTTCCACCAAGCTGCGTTCATGGCCTGTAGTCGGTGTTTTGGCCCTGACCAGGCCGTTAGCCTTTCGGCATCAGGAAGCAGTCACATAGCAGAGCTGATGACCCCACCCCTGGTCTGGGCACGGGGCATGGATAGAACCAGAGCTGGGGGCTTGGGGAGGGGGGCTCTGGGTGTACAGGGCTGTGACCTTTGCAGGGACCTTGGCTTGGCAGAGACTATGCCCCAGGCCTGCCTTCTTGGCTGAGCCTCTCTGTGGCCAGCTGCAGCCTCGTGACCCTGGTCAACACCCGGGGGCAGCAGGAAGTGCGTTGGGAGTGGCCGCCCCGTGTTAGCACACCTGTGCCTTCCTTCCAGCTGTCTGCTTCCCAACATGGTGAGCCGTGTCACGCCACCCACGCCATACCCGCTGCTTTGCAACATTTGTTGGCTCTCACCATTGGGCTTGAACTGCTTTATTTTATTTATTTTTATTTAAAAAGGGACACCAGAATCCTTTAGGTCTGGGAATAAGCCAACCTGGCCCAGCGTTGAGTGCAGAAATATTCCATCTCCCTCCTGTGCCCAGAATTATTTTTGTTTTCTTCGATACACAACCTAGATACGGCTACAGCAAGGAAATCAGTTGATTTTTTGAAACCAAAACTCCTTTCCTGTTTATCAGTTTTGAAAAAAAAAATTCCACTGCTGTCAATCACGATGCCAGTTTATCTCTGTGGGTGGTGTTCGAATCATCTTCTCTTTCATCTGCTGTGGGCTCCCAGTATTGCACCAAAGGAAGTAGCCATTGTGTCTTCAAGTTAAGGTTAGTGAATTAATGTCATTGTTAGGATTGATCCTTAATTCCTGGTGCAAGAAGGGCCTGCTGATGGGACGCGCGTGGGCTGTGGCACCAGCCCCTCAGGCACTTAAGAGTTAAGTGACCACCGCAAGTGCTTTGCTAACCAACCCAAGCTTCCCGGGGCTTCATCATGATGTGAAGGACATGCCCTCAGTGGGAGGGCGCTGTCATTGCTGGTGGCTGGAGCTCTTCCTGACACTTAGTCTACGCCTCCTGGCCCGTCTTGAGCCACTCCCCTTCAAGGACCATAAGGGCAGAAGCGCCTGGCTACTCTGTCCACTGCTGTGTCTCCAGAGCGCAGTGCCCAATGCAGAGCAGACACTCAACAACTATTTACTGAATAGATGAGTGAAAGAGTGAGTGAATGAAGACCAGGGTATGTGTTGGAACATAGTCTTCTCGAAGTACCATTCTTTTCATTAGTAAGGTGTGTTGGATGCCTTAGGAGAATTTTGTGCCCACCTAGCCTCTCCTGCCTGCCTTACCATTCTCCTGCCCACCCCACAGGTCGGGATAAATGAAAGAGGTTGAGTAAAAGAAGAACACATTCTTGAATGTGCCTGTAGGCATCCAGGGCAAGATTGTGCATTTGACTTACAAATTGTTGAGTGGAATACCTCCTTACCTTCTTCCTTACCTTGACCTCGTGGCCAGCTTCAAATTTGTAATTCATATTCCCTGGGGCCTAGCCCAGCTCATGGCAGCAGAGGGAGAGCTGGCTTCCGGCCCCAGCTGCCCAGAGCCCATTTCCCTGCACACGCATTGCCCTCACAGTGCCTCCTGGACCCCACTCCACCTGCGGGGGGCCTCCAGCCACGTGTGCATGCTCCAGTGCATGCATCCACCTCCTCTGCCACCACCTGCAGTGGGGACCGTGGTCCCGCCTGGATTCAGGAGTAGACACGCCGCAGTGGGTTTTCTGGAGGAGGACAGGAGACCAGGAAAGGGGCAGCATGGGCTCTGGAAAGAGGCCGGTGATATCTCAGCCAGGGATTCTCAGTCCTGGGCACCCAGAATGTGGTGTAGGTAGGGTCATGTCCCTTGAGGGGCATGCCCTGGCCCCATAGACTCCCACCTGCTTGCAGAGCGGTGCATCAAGGGACATCAGAATGGGGGCTCCAAAATGCAGGACAAAGGTAGGGGCTCTGCTGGCCAAAGGACGCCCCTCTCCTTATGGCTGTGACAAATGATCAGCTCGGGAGAGGAAGGAGCCCACAGAAGGGCTGGCCTCTGCTTCTCTCACACGAGAAATGTTGGGCAAGGTTTTAGGCCAGCGAGGTAAAGGCTGTGCCCTGCTCTTGGGCTTCCCGGGCCCAGCTGGCTCTCCTGTGCACTAAGAATAAGCCTGAAAGGCACCTTCCCTGACATCACCTGCTCTTGATTTTCACACCAGTCCTGGTCAGACCAGCCTGAGTCCTGGTCCGAGGAGATGGAGGCTGGAAAGGCCTGGTTGGGACTGTTTTCGCACAGAAGAGGTTCAAGGTCTCAGCCACAAGTATGCAGCTAAGTGAAGGAAGGAACAGGTACAGGCCCAGACCCCCCTTCTCTGTCGGCCTTCCCCACCCAGGGTCAGGATGGTTACAGTTCGGCACTGTGGTGCCTGCCTGGGCTCTGGGGTTTGCTCAGACTCCAGAACGTCAACAACCTGGCCTTCTCTGATGCTCTGGCTCCCTAGCTCTGGGACAAAGGTGGCCCTGGACAACTTGGATGGCGTCCCCTTCCACACTTGCAAATTAGCCTAAGACTGAGGCGTGTCACAGCCTCCCTGTCTGCAGTGGCTTCTCTGAGGGACCCTACGGCCCTGAATCTGAGGCAAATTTTCCTGCCTTTTGAGTCTGGCCCTCACGTGTCCCCTGGGTCTCCAGGCTCTTAGTCACGAAGGACCCGGGCGGCCTCTGGCCTCGCTGACCCCGTCTTCCCCAGCAGGGTGAAGGGGGGCTGCACCAAGCATGGGGGCTCATAACCTTGCATCTCCTAGTCCAGGCTTTGAGGCTACCTGGAAAGGGGACCCCTGGGAGGCACAGGTGTTCTCTGCTTGTGGGGAGATTGTGAGCAGGTGCCAGAGATGGGAGGGGCCTGGCAATATCTCCCCAACCTTTCCCTTTGTGTGGGTCAGTCCATGGCAGGGCTTTTCTGTGCAGCTGTTTCCAGATGTCCCATGTGGCATGGGGGCTCTCTCAGTGGCTAGAGGAGCAAAATGCAGCTGGGTCCTACCCCACCCGTACGGGCTGTTTACCCTTCCCTCTTACTTTCCCTCCCCCTCGCTGTGTCCGTCCCGGACCGTATCCTCCGTAAGCCGGATGATCTAAGCCTGGCCTCAGGTTCGACTTCCGAGAGAGCCTGAGCTATGTGCAACCTCAAGGGGGCTGCCTGGTGGTGGTTTCTCAGTCCGCAGATGTGTCCCCTTCGGACGCTGGCTCCTGGCCTTCTGCTCCAGCTTTCATGTCCCTTGTAAAATGTCTTCTGTTCCAGCTTCCCCGGGAAAACAAAACAAAGATGAATCATAGAAGAATAGGTGCTCGACAGAAATCCTGGCGCACAGCTCGGCTGGAGGGGTCACCATATTGCACGGTACTTGGGAAAGTGGCCGCTGTAGTCAGACCATCTGTGCTTGTACCACAGCACCCCCTGTGCAACCTTGGGAAGGTTACTCAGCCTCTCTGGACCTTAGCGTCAATTTCTGCAAGGTGATCATAATGATGACATCTAAGCTATAGGACTGTTGGACAGATTAAATGAAATAAACTCAAAGCCAGACTCACAGTACATACCCAATAAATGGTAGTTGGGGCACCTAAGTGGCTCAGTCAGTTAAGAGTCTGACTTCGGCTCATGATCTCACAGTTCATGAGTTCAAGCCCCACATCGGGCTCTGTGCTGACAGCTCGGAGCCTGGAGCCTGCTTCGGATCCTGTGTCTCCCTCTTTCCCTGCCCCTTCCCTATTCACACTCTGTCTCTCTGTCTCTCAAAAATAAACATTAAAAAACACTTAAATGTTAGTTAACATTATGAGCTACGCTCTTTGTCAAAGCTTAGCCTCGTTGACTTGACGTCTCTCAAAATATTTGATACTTGTTACCACTTGTTGAGTATTTCCCACACACCCAGAACTGTGCCCGAATCTTTTCACTTACCCACGTGGCATTTTGTAGTGAGGACACTGAGGCTCAGGTGAACCAGAAAGCAAACGTGCTGACGTGGAAGTTGCGCTCAGGTCTGTGTGGGGCCACCAGCTGTATCCTCGCCTGCGCACGGCCGGAAGGACATTCCCGGCAGTGCCCACCCTTTCTCTTCTCCGCAATCCCGCCAGGCTGGCCTTCGGGGCCAGAGGAGGAGAGGACACGTGTTAAGCCACAGTGAATGGGCGCCACCAGGAGGGAAGGTAGGAGGGCTGAGGCAGCGAAGAAGCGAGCTCCCGGCAGGTGTTACCACATACAGCAGGCCTTTCCTAATGAGCAAAACAAGAAGAGAAAACTGACAAACAGAATTTGGCTCCGTTTGAAGGTGTGAAGAGAACAGCCCAGCTCTGAGAGACATTTCCATGGAGCAGAAGACCCAGGGGGCCTGGTGCTCCCGGTGCCGGGCGGGCTGCGGTGACTGATTGGAGAGCAGTGCGGCCCTGCCCTGAGGCCAGGCGGATGGACTGGTCTGCAGGGCCTCTCTCTCTCTCTCTCCCCCTTTCTTTAATGTTTATTTATTTATTTATTTATTTAGAGACAGCGCATGTGCAAGCAGGGGAGGCGCAGAGGGAGGGAGAGAGAGAATCCTACGCAGGCTCACGCCGTCAGCACCGAACCCAAAACAGGGCTCTGGAACTCACCAACTGTGAGATCATGACCTGAGCCGAAACCAAGAGTTGGAGCTTAACTGACTGAGCCACCCAGGTGCCCCTGTAGTGCCTCTCTTGAGGACACACTCGAGTCTCCCCTGTGAGAGTCCTTGTCCTTTGCATTTGGACGGTGAGGGGCCTTGAGAAAGGCAGCCTTGAGCGAGCCCGGCTGGCATCTGCCGACGGCCATGGCTGGTGGGCCCAGCCCCGCCATCACCTGCGCTCAGAGAAACACCATCCTCTCATTAAGCAGCAGAAGCATGACCCTTACTAGTTTTTCTTTTTGAATTGATGCGAAAGGTTACTTCTCCCACCACCTCAAATGTGTGGGGACCTGGGCTGAGATTCGAGGCCAGCAATGTGGCCACCATTGGGACGTCCTTTGGGACCGCGTGGTTTGGGTCCTTCCACTGCTCAGTGGTGGCAGCCAGCGGAGGGGCCTCAGGGCACTCCCGACAGTTATTGGGGTGATGATCCCTTTGATTTTCAGAGCACTTTGCAATCACTGACTAAACCCCTGCCCCTGATTATTATCAGGCTGAGTTCAGGAGCTCCAGATGTAAGGTGGCACCCATCCTACCTCCCCTGCCGGCGGCAAGGAACCTGCTTTCACTAGCAGTGCTGATAATGCCTCACTCGGGCTTGACCTATTTCTTTTTAAACTTCACCGGCATTTGTCTGACTCACCCTTTCAACAGCTGTCTGAGATTTGGCCTCTTACTAAACTGTCATAACCATACGATACCTTTTAGACAGCTGTGGGGGAGAGGGGTGCTTTAAGGACCGGGAAATGGGCAAACAGAGCCCTGGGTGATTTTCAGGTTTTATAAAGGGACTTCTGATTTGTTTTTTAGGGGAAATGTGGAAGGTCTGTATTAGCATAAGTGGCACCATCACGCTAAGTAAAGTGCAGATAAATTTCCCACTTGTAATTTACCAGCTCCCCTTTGGTATTTGTGGATTTTAGAAGTAGCATCAGCTGGGTTCATCTCCAGAAAATTACTCCTTGTGATTGCTGATCTTCTGTTATTAAGAAGGGTGTTGTTGTTTTTTTCTTTCATTAAAAAAAAAAAGCATGCTTTGGCAGGAAGGAGAAATGTTTTGAAAGTGGATCTGGATTTGAATTTTGTTCAGATATTTAGTGACTTGGGATCCTGGGAAAGTGAATTTCTGAACTTTCATTTCCTCTCGGTAAAAGGGGGATCATCATGAATAGCCCAAGGGGTTGTAAAGATCGGAGGTAATGTGCACGGAAAAGAGCAGCATTTCAGTCGGTACACATTTAGAGACGGAATGGGTGGCGGGCCAGCAGAGTAAATGCAGTCACCAGATAGTGAAAGTACCGAGCTCGCTCCGTCAACACGAGCCGCTTCTGTGTTTTTCATGAAGAGTGAAGGAACAAATGCCGGCAGCATCTGTCAGCGATGAATCAAATCGCTAGGGGGCGGGAAACAAGATAAAATGGGCCCTGCATTGCCTGCCGGGTCTTGGTTCAAAGAGAAGGAGCACCTGATCATTTCTAAGGAGACTGTCCCTCCATGGCAAGGACAGCCTGCCCGAGCGGGTTTGCTCCCTCAGGGACTCTGCAAATGCTTTCTGGATGGGTAAAAACAACTCTACTTCCTGTATCTTCCAACCCAGATGCAAGATACCTGCTTGTTTGTTTTTATTAAGCTGATTGTGTTTACTTTTTGAAACTTCTCCTCAAGGCAAGGTACGGGGCTGTGAGTAGGAAAGTATGGATGTCATTCTTGGCTCTTCCCAAATACTTCCCTTATGCTCCTGGATTTACGCTCCCTCATGTAGGTGAGGGTTTAGAATGGGTGGTGGCCTGGGGGCCATCCTGCTCTAGGAGTCTGTGGCCCCTACTAAAACAGAGTGGCTGTCTAGGAGCCAGAGCACAGGAGCACAAAAGGACAGACCAGCCATGCACCCACACCTAAAACCATTGTGCTTGGTCACATCCCATTGGCAGACCAAGCACCCAGCCAATCCCATAGTTAGTGGGGTAGGAAAGTATGTTCTCCTCCAAGGTCACGAAGGAGTGACTAGTTGCTAAGCTATATAACTCAATCTTTCACTGCCAATCTGAAGGCGAAGAATTGAATTAAACAAATTCTGTAGCTGTCTGTCAGCTTTACGACTCTCTAGTTCTGAAACAAAACATTCCAGGGAGCTTAGCCTTTCATCAGCGGAAAGGGTCTCGTCACACCCTGATCAGAACTCAAAGCCCAGCAGGGACCATTATTTGAGCTGTAGATTTAGCTGTTCACACATCCCTAATCATCTTGGAAGGTATGATGTTTTCTAACAGCTGTAAAGACAAGGGGTTCTAACATGATCAACTGTACATAATATCCACGGAATTACATTGAGTAATGTAATGATGTGTCTGCTGTTGTTAACACATTATGAACACCTGATTTGAAAGGTTAATGAAATTGACAAACACATGAACACTGTGGGTGTCATCAATACCGCTTAATGACAAATCTCCTGTTTTCATTTATGGAATCATCTAAGATGGGATGATTCCATCACTACAACTACATTTTTTGGGGTCATAAATTAAAAAGAGTCTGCTCCATATATTTTGTCTTCATTTGGAGTGTAGGTTTACAGAGTACTTTATACTGCCAGTTTATGTATAAATAATATTTAATACAGCAAGATCATAATTATTTTCAATGACCCTTTTGTAGTTTTTCTGCAAAGGGTTACACTCGCTAAGGGTGAATATTTTTAGTTAGACAGATCAAAGAAAGTGTCAGGGCCAAGGGCAACTGTCACGGGAAAGTCACCCTCAATGGCAAGACGTGTTACTGCAGAAGGAGCTTCCCGTCTGGGCTAAAGGATATGCAGTGTCTCATCTTAAAATTGGGAAGAATGAGGTAAGGGGACTATTTTGTTTCTCTCCAGATCCCTGGGTGAGCTTTCAGTTTAACTGATACATTTTAAAGCCATTGAATCTACATCAATAGGCTAATGAATGTCAATGAAACTCAAACAAAGAGAAGGAACCCACTTTGTTTGCATTTCCAATGTAACTGTCCTAAAAGAATGGATATCATCTGGGTTAATGTTTTCATATAAAGAAAAATTTTGTTCTTGAGTGTCCTGGTTCCCTGCGCATTAATAATGCTGATACTGATCCTAATACTACAATGTTGATGAGAGTAATGAGAAGAGGGATGCCTTCACATTATACAAAACACCTCAAATACGTAATTGGTTGGGTCCTTTTAGAAATCCAGTAACACTATTGAGAAAATGTAGCTCCATGTTGTGAAGGATGAAATGAGGTCCAGAGCGCTTAAATGACTTGCCCAAAGTATAACGGTGAAGACGAGGCAGGCTGTGACTTGATCATTCTGTTTTTTTCTACTTCCAGGCTTCCAGAAGCCATGGCATCCTGTTAGCCATTTGTGGTTACATATATTTTTTTTGTTTTAAGTGATTATTTTTCTGAAGTAACAAGTAATAAGTAACAAGTGACCATTATAGAAAACTTGAAAGTATAGTGGAATATAAGGAAAAAATATAACCACCCTACTCCTGGAATCCAGCCCTGCAAAAATAATACATATTAACTCCTGTGTGTGTGTGTGTGTGTGTGTGTGTGTGTGTGTGTGAACTCTATCCTTCTTGTCTTAGGTTCTCTCAGATGATTAATTGTGACCAATCAGGATTTTGGAGGACACCAGGTCACAAAACTGACCCAATCCTGAGCCTGATGGATTCACAGAATCTGGAGATCAAAGAGACAAAATGTAGGAATGCTTTTGCGACATTTCGGGAAAATGGTCCTCCCGCTTCCACTCGACAGCCTCAGGTACTGTCAGGCTTACTGTGCACATGTCACTGTCCCCTGATGGTGTCTCAGGCTGTCCCAAGGCTGCTTTCTGGGTGGGGAGGGCTTCTTGGAGAGTTCTGAGAAGATGGAATGTCCCCTCCTCACTCCTCAGATTATCCAAGTCCACTTTACAGCCAATTTCAAGTCACTTAATCTCCCTGAGCCTTATGATCTTAATCTGTCACATTGTTGTAGGATCATGGGATCAACACCTCGAAAGGTGACCAACCAGTGTTCATCCTCCATGAAGTGTTAATCAGTGATATTGGCATTATTTTCATGACCATGGTCTCTGCCTACCTCTTTGGCTGTAGGTATGCACCAGGTCCACTAGTACTCACTGGTCCCCAGACACTGTGCTCTGTATGTCTCCCTTTGGTTCCTGCACCTTCCTCCCTAGGGGAGGCTCTGGAATAACCCCTTCCTAGTCTGGTCCCCACACCATGCCCCCTCCCATCATCTCTGAGAACTCTGATTCACCGGAAGGAACTCAGCTCCAACCCATTTGCCCAGGACACCCGGCCTCAGTGTGGGAGCCCAGTGACTGGATTGTGGGTGTGGGTCCAGCCTTTTTTTTTCAATTTTGGAGTATTTACTTAACACCCTTGAGTCTTGGTATTCTCCCTCTTAAACCAGCGGGAGTGTTTCTGTGAATGTGAATGGAGGTGAGCCACTGCAGATGTGTGTCAGATAACAAGTGTGTTCGGGGTGTTGGTCCTCTCCTCCTTCACATGCGTGTTCGCTCATGGTCCTCACTGCAGCTTGGGAGGCTGGGGTCACTGCAGGTAAAAACCCTGAGCTTTGTGGGGCAAGTGACAGGCTCAAGGCCACCCAGTTCCTCTGAGTGAGGTCAGAGTGAATCTAGGACTTTAGATCCTATGTGTTATCTACCACAATGTGCAAATGTATTCTGACCGACCTACTAGCTTTTCAAACTTTTTTTGAATTAAATCAATTAACTCAAAAACAGCAGCAGAATCCTATGATATTCTGATCTTGTATTTAATTAATTTATTTGCATTTTATGCTGGGTTTTGGATGTAAGACTAAGAAATCAACAAAACTTTTATTATAAAGGGAAAAAATTGATGGGTAGAGAAATTGCTTTCTCATAGTGGCATACCAAAGGGACTTTCCCAGGCTGCGTGTTTTTCGGGGATTGAGACCCCAAATGTTGCAACACAGGCATTCAAAAGCCCAAAAGGTGAAGTAGTTTCTCCTGGCACATTCGTAATGTTTCCTGTCATGAGAAACTGTGCCTGGAAGTGACAGTGATACATGTGCAGCTTTACTCTGTGCAGAACATTTTTTTCAGCCTTGCTTGCTGGTAGATGTAAGCCAGCCAGTAACCCTGCGGTGTGTGTGTGTGTGTGCGCATGCACACGTGCACCCATGCATTTCGTACTGCCCCCAGGCCACCCGGGCTCTCCCTGGCAGCCCAGAGGGTCTGTCTCCCCAGCCCAGATTTGGTACTGTAGCTTGCCCTTCTGAAATTGCATCAGGTGTGATTCTATCTCGAAGACTGAGGATCGGACTTGAAAAGGAGCCAGCTCGCATAGTGTCATTCCTGACAGATTTCTTAATTAATCTGCTCAGATTGTCAATAATGTAATTCACTGTTGATTTAGAAACTAGTTTTATGCGCACTGCTAGTGCCATTGTGGGAAAACATCTGAATAATTCAGCTAATAGACGGGAAACTCACCCAGATTTCTGGGGCACAGGGAGCGAAGAGCGAACGCGCATGAGATGAGCTTGAGCAGGGTGATTCCAGCAAATTCCAGGGAGTGGGGAGAGGTTGTCACATTACTGGGGGCAGCAGCTGCCTGGTTTAATTATTGTCATTTTGGTTTTTGGAAAAAGGAACATGGGCCTGGTACTCTCTTGCAGGCAGAGGCCGTTAACACACTCTTGAAAAATTTTGCAGAATTTCAATGTCAAGTGTGTGATCTAGTGGATTACTAATGCAGAGCTACACAGCGTGCTAGCGGGGCTCAGTCTTGTTATGCAATATTATTTTTATATGATTCTTATTCAACATATGTGAGTTCAGTGACAGGTACCATCTAAGGAATATAAAAATAACTTCCTTGTTTTCTGGGACATTCAGAGTTATTTGGGTATTTCCTAGAATTGAATAGATGTGTCCCAAGACTAGGCTGATCACCCTTTTGCACCAAAACTTGGAGCTGTGTTGAAAATGAAGTTCATAGATGGGTGAGTCTGCTTATGTGAAGAGTCTTACATAAACATAAAAACTCGATTACTTTTAGTTATATACTTAACATTTTGTTTTTATTGAAAATAATAAAATTATATGAAGTTGAGCTGTTATGCTAAATTTTTTGCCATGGTGGTTAGAGTTTTAACAGCCCTTAAGTGCAGATGAGTTAGTGCTTAAATGTAAATGTTAATCAGAATCATGGTGCTTTTGATAGGAAATGTTAATTCTGTTCCATTTATCTGCAGCGTCTCACACTTGTCTTCTATTTTCTGTCTCCCTTTCTCCCCCCACAACATCTGCGCATGCACAAGAGCACATGTGCACACACAGGTGCACACAGTGCACGGACGCACACACACGTGCACACACATACAGGCACACACAGTGCATGGACGCACACACACGTGCATGCACACACTCATGCACACACGTACAGGTGCCCACAGTGCACAGGCACACACACAGGTGCACACACATGCACACATGTACAGGTGCACACAGTGCATGGACGCACACACACGTGCATGCACACACTCATGCACATACGTACAGGTGCCCACAGTGCACGGACGCACACACACACACATGCACACATGTGCAGGTGCCCACAGTGCACGGATGCACACACACGTGCATGCACACACTCCGTTGTCTGTCACCTCTTCCAGCTTTCCAAGGTGAGGTCTTCAGAAAAAAAGAAAGAGCAAATGGCATCCAATGCTGACAGTCTGACACTAACCAACTTCTAGCAGATGAGAGGAAATTCTGCGTGGGATCTGTGGCCTTGGATTTGAATAAAGGCAGGACTGATTTTAAATCCTAAACTACACTGGGAGCCTTAGGGGACGGGATTGTCTTTTGGGGGCGTAGTGAGCAGAAATGCGGCAAACAGTCCGTGAGTGCATCTCTGGCTGTACGGAGAGAACGTGCGTAAAGCGTGGCGTGGGTTAGAATCAGGCATGGCTGCACAGAACACCGTGAGTAACAGTCGATCAAACGACGTAAAGATTCTCTCTCTCACCAAGGAAGTCTGGTGTGTGCAGCCTAGGGCTGGGGCGGTCACTCCACATCAGCAGGGACCCAGGGTCTTCTGTCCTGCTGTTCCACCATCCTGGTCGTCAGTGCATGATTTGTTTAAATCTCATGGTTAGCGCATGGTCAAGATATGTGTGAGCTTTCGCGGTATCACACCCGTTCAGAGAGGAGGAGACAGAGGACCCTCCCTTCCCCTTTCATGAAGCAGCTGTCCGGAAGACCTCCTTCCTTCGCCTCCACACACTGCATCTTCACGTCCTTGGCCGGAGCCCAGAGGGCCACACCTAGCTGCAGGGCACAAGTCACGCTGATGTTCTGTTGCAGGGAAAGAGGGGACTGGGCATTTGACGCTGGCCTCAGAGCAAATTCCTACAAATGGTAGACGCTTTACAACAGGCAGTTATTACAGCTCTAATGAAGCCACAAATAAATGCTTCCTATTTTTACCGAGCGCCTGGGTGTTTTGAACGGAGAAGATGGTTTGAAAAGAGTATTGTTTCGTGACGGCCCAAGACAACAGCCCTGATCATGGCTTTCTGTCACTTGCACTGCGTACGTCCCCAGCTCTGGCCGGGGAGTCAGGGGCTGATAAATACTGACAGTGTGGGAAGAGTGGGGGGCAGGTTCCTGAGGTTTCTGATAGCATTTGGAGAATGGTATGCCTTTTATTGAAAAAATAATAATTTGTTGTTATTTAGGTGTGTAACACTAGCCTTCCCTGATCGTGTATTCCCTGGGAATCTAATTTGTAAATAATTACTTGACAGAATGGAACTGGCTGGAAAAGTCTGAATATGTCGAGACAGAGGTGGTTCCCCAAGAGGAGATTTTAGCTGAAAGGCCAAGCACCCGAATGGTCCGATTGCAATTTTTCATCTTTCAGCAGTTAGCAACTAATAAGGTCCCTGGTTAGAAAAGCCAACTCTCAGGTCCCGGAGACACACTTAGCCGGTCATTAGCAGAGAAGCTGATCTACCTGGGACACTGACAGAACGCCTGTCCCCAAAGAACAGGTGCCGGGAAAGTTGGGTTATTCTTCCTGTGCAGAGTGGGAGGGGGGCGCTCAAGGGCAAGGAGGTGCCAGGGACTGAAGGTTTGTGTCCCTGCCAGATTCTCGTTTGGAAGCCCAATTCCCAGTGTGGCTTCATTTGGAGATGGGCCTCCGAGGTGGTGACCTGGGTGAATTAAGGTCATGAGGGTGGGGCCTTGATCTGATGGGATCAGTGTCCTTGGGGGGAAGGGAGGATATGCCGGGGCCTTCCGTGTGTGGAAGCACCTAGGAGAGGTCACGCTCCAGGAGAGTGAGAAGGGGGCTGCCTGCACACCAGGGACACAGCTCTCACCGGTGTCCGTCAGGCCAGAGCCTGGTCTTGGACTTCCGCTTCTGGAACCATGAGACCATAGATGCTCCTGGTTTGAGCTGGCCTGGCTGTGGTGGTTTGTTACAGCAGCACAAACACACGAATATAGAGTGTGAAATGGATGTGGGCGCGCCTCAGAAAGCCTGATCCTGACGGCGGCCTTGAAGCGGTCCCGTGGCTGTCCCAAAGCTTCCGTTTCCACCACTGATGGAACACCAAGCCTGGGCCTCCTCACTTGATTCACTCTCTGCAGTGAATACCCAGCTTCTCCCTCTCCTACTGATTCCGTCTTCGGATTATCCGTGTCAGCGGGGTGAGCACCTAGCAAGTCCCAGCAGGGGACTGCACTGACGGCTACAGCTGCAGGCAGAGCAAGGAGTCGGGGTCTCCTGGTGACCCAGTGGGCAAATGCAGACAGTGGGGCCAATGTTAGTCACCTCGCAGGTGCCCTTCCTGCTGGCACGGTCCACAGCAAGTGCTCAGTACTGCTGAATCATAGGAGGCTCACACTAATCCTGTGAGGGAGGGGCTGCTTTGACCCTACTTTGCAGGGAAGAAAGGCTCTGAAGGGGAAGTGACTTCTCCATGGACTCCCAGCTGGCAAAACTGGTAAGTGGCAGAGCAGGGAGTCCCAGCCAGGCAGTGGGGACCAGAGGCCCTCACTCAACACCGCTGTCAATCCAAATGGTTCCAACCCAACTGGGAAGTGGTTCCATGACTTGGGACCCTCTCAGGGGTGGTGGGCCAGGGAGAGTCTTTCCAGAAAGTCATGTCCAAGTGGGGATCTGGAGGACAGTGTAACTGGGTGTGAAGAATGAGAGGGGAGGCTGTAGGGGTAGGGGAAGGGGAACAGGGGAGCCGTGGGGTGGGCTGGGAGCATAGGCTGCTGGAGGAGATGAGGGTGGAAGGGACACGGGAGAGGGGGACAGGGGTCTGCATCGTGGAGGGAACCCAAAACCGTGGAGAACCATCGAAGAGTTTACGTCAGGGGGATGATATGGTCACACTGCCTTTGAGAAAGATTACCATGGCTACACTGTGGGGAATGGGTGGGCACAGTGGGAGAAGCAGGGACTACTTTGCAGGCGGGAAGCCAGGTCGGAAGGATGGTGTGATACCCAGGGATCTGTGAGCAGCGTACTTGGCTCTAGTGGGAAATGGAAGGGCGACACTCTGATGAGCGGGAGAGCTGACTGGTTTGCTGGAATCTCAGAGGCTGGTTATTAAACACGACGATTCTTAAAAATTAAACTGTAACCGAGTGCCTGGGTGGCTCAGTCAGTTAGTGTCCACCTTGATTTTGTCTCAGGTCATGGTCTCATGGTTCATGAGTTTAAGCCCCACATCGGGGGCTTGACAGTGTAGA
Organism: Suricata suricatta; assembly: GCF_006229205.1. Lineage (NCBI taxonomy): Eukaryota > Metazoa > Chordata > Mammalia > Carnivora > Herpestidae > Suricata > Suricata suricatta. The sequence continues at coordinate 159,729,033 of NC_043703.1, forward strand.
ACCTGTTTGGGATTCCCTCCCTCTCTCTCTCTCTCTCTCTCTCTCTCTCTCTCTCTCTCTCTCTGCCTCTTCCTTGCCCTCTCTCTCTCTTTCTTTCTCAAAACAAATAAATTTTAAAATGTTAGGCTATAACAATGTGTAGTTAAATTATAGTAAGATTCAAATTATATTGAGATTCACTTTCTGATCATCTTACTATTACCTCTTCACTGTCAGTTATTCTGTTGAAGGTATTTAAGTCCATCACATATGTCAGGGACCCCCTCCTCACACTAACCCCTAGTGACCTGCTGTGTCTGCCTTTATGGTTATTCTCCAAGCATCTTGATTCTTCTGTAGGCAGAGCGTGGCACAGAGTAGAGCTCACTCTGAGCTTATGGGATGAAACAGCATGTGAGTGAGTGAGTAAATACAGCTTCATAAATATTTGTCTGTCTTTGGCCTTTGGGATGAGCCTTCCCTCAGTAATGGGCACAACACGAAGGTTACGATAAACCACAAACTGCTTTCAACCTCAGAAACAGGCTGATGCTGAAGTGACATTTCACATCAATGTGAGTCCTGCTTGATGTTGCAGTGTCTACTGAGAAACTCCTTGAAAATGGCCAGTTTTGGAAGAAACTACTTTGAAGGTGACGTGATAGTCCACTGAGCTGAGGAAAATGTGCCCAGGGAGCCAGGGGCCACACATCAAAGGGATTCTGAAGGACAAGTTGAAAGGAGAGCCACATGTCCAGATCACCTTGGGGAAAGCTGTCTTTGTAACTGATCTGAATCAAGGGCAAGAGGGCACAAGGACATCAGATTTGTTTGAAGAAAATAGCATCCTGTTAGTCTTGGAAAATAATTACACGAAGGCACCAAATCGCCACTTCCTCCCCTCCCCCATGCTCCCTCCTCACCAAGTAAGACTCTGTACATCAAAGAGCCTCTGAGCACTATGTCTGCCTTGTGTGTCCCTTAGTTAACCATTTGAAGGCGAATGCTCAGAACATTGATGTGAGGGGGTAGAAAGAGCTTCCTGCCCCTCCTGTGTGGTTTTACTATGTCCCCTTCCTCTGGGGCTTGCTCCTCTGGGCTTTGGGAATTATTTTAGATCCTAAGAGTCAGTGCACCCAAGCTCATGGGTTAACTCCACCAACCCCTGTAGGAGCCTGGGTGAATAACTTTTGAGCCCGTTGCACCATCTGTAGAATTCAGTTGTTCTTTTGGCCTGTGTCTCTCCCCCTTCCACACAGCTACAGGGACGTCCAGGGGAGAGATGTGTGATAGACTCCACAGAGCTGCAGGATGCTGCTCTTGGCTTTATCAACACCATTACTAGTGTCTGGATTCCCTCTTATTTGACATGAGAAACCTAAGGCCCAGAGATGTGAAGTGACTTGATGAGGTCCCTGCCAGGGCCTTACACATGGGTCTGGGAGTAGGTCTTGTGCCCCTTCTGTTAGAAAATACATCCAACTTTTGGTGACCTTTCTTGTCAACTCTTATCAGGTTAAGTCATCTAGTAACAGAAAACCACTGCTACCCATTTTGCAGGGCTCCCTCCCACAACCCTGGGATCATGACCTGAGCCGAAATCAAGAGTTGGACTCTCAACCTACTGAGCTACCCAGGCGCCCTGAAATGCACACTCTTTAACAGAGCCATGTGAACTGGGGGAGTGCATGTGCTCTCTCCTGGTTTGATACACTATAAAATCGGATTTTGCAAATCCTGTTCTTTTGGTACATTGTGTGCTCAGGACCCCAGCTCTCTGGATAACCTGCCCTTACACAGACCTCAGCCACCCCCAAGATGGTCAGTGTCCATCAACTTCTAGCCCTTTCCCGGGGGGAGTGTGCCATTGCCATTCAAAACCTTCCAAAGCATCTTGAGAGCAGGGATGCCCACACCAGCGCTTGATGTGTTCACTTGCACATTGACTGGTTTTGCAAGTGGGACAATGAGTCAGAGCTGAGTGCCTAGAGGGGCAGCAAGGCCTTTCAATGGAGGGCAAAGCCAGGGAACATCCTGTCTCCTGCCAGCACCATCCTGAGTGTTCCGCTGTCCTTTTGGCCCAATAAGAGAGCTGGACCCCAATAAAATTGAGTTGAATGCATTCTTGAGTCATCCCTGCCTTGCCAGGTTTGCTCATTCACTAACTCATCCACTCATTCAATCAGTCTTTCAGTCAACTTTCATTGTGTGCCAGTTACGTGTTAGGTGCTGTACTAAGTGCAGAAGTATAGAGACCATTAGATTCACACTCTGCCTCCAAGAACCTCATTCCAACAGGGGAGACAGAAATATGCACAATCACTTTACAGTGAAATGAGTACAACTGTGGAGATGTGACAAGGCATCGAGGAGAAGGGCCTGGTGGGTGGGAGGGAGAGGGTGTATAAGGGGTGAAGGAGGGATCAGGAAAGACCCCCTGGATGGGGGAGGCCAGGAGGTCCGCCTGAGGTCTGAGGGCTGGGGAGCAGGGTAGGCAGCAGTTGTCCCTGAAGGCCCCCGGCCAGCTGTCTCTTCAGAACAGACATTGTCATCTCTCAGCACAGCTTTCCACCAAAGCTTCTCACTCTGGCTTCTGGGTGACACTCGGACCAGAGGGAAGAACATCTGGCTCCTGAGTTTGACCGCTTGACCCCCATCCCCTTTCTTTCTTTGCCAGAAGCTTCCAAGTGGGCTCAAGAAAGTAGGCATGCAAGCTCTACTTTTGTCCTCCAGAGTCCATGGTCCAGTTAGGAACGCTGCTCCTGTGTTCCCTACCCAGTGAACTTCATAATCTCTCAGCCTTCCTCAGACAGAGTGCCCATTGCGTGCAGATTTCAAATGCAACTCTCAGATGGGACAGTTTTCAAGTTCAAGATGCAGATAGCCTCCTGGATGGGTCTCAGGGTCCAGATCAGTCAGAAGCCATTTAGAAACACCATGAACTCGGTGACTAGCACCCACAGCCAGCACCTACCTTATATCTGAACAACTGTCCATTTTTTTATGTCCTTTTTGGTTATAAGAAAGGTCTGGGATGTGCGGACTTAGGGCGAGCTCCTTCTGACGCTGGGTTCTTGCTAACAAGCTCACAGAAGCATCAAGTCAAATGGGACTTGAATTTCATATTTGGTTCAAACTGCTGATTTTATAGATAAGGAAACTGAGGTCAGGGGAAGTTTCAAGTAGCTCCGAACTGAAGCAACTCGTGGGTGGCAGAGCTAGCGCCCAGCGTCCTGCCTCTCAGCCCTGTGCCTCCCACCACACTTTACTCATTGGCATCAGAGCAGTAACTTCAATGAAATTGCTCAGGTCGGTCATCTATGTGACAAGCATAGGTGTTGTGGGATATGACACCAGGGGAGAGTGCAGAGCCCTGGTCTTTAAGTAAATTACAGTCCGGTCGGGGGCAAAACTCCTGTTGGTTAAACTCACGTTTAATGCTGAATGACAGCGTTGCAGCGTAGAGAGGTATAAGTAGTTACAAACTCCAGAGAGTTCTTTTGACAACTAGTATTTGAACCAGGACAGGCACAACATACTGAGATGGGTGAAGACGTGGTAGACAGTTCCTGAAACTCTGTCTCTGGAAACTTCTTTGAAATAAAGGACTCTTTAAAAGCACTAAGTAGTGACCATTATTCTTGCATTTTATTTCTAAATAATATAGAAGTTTTGGGTTCCTTTTTCTTCTTCTTTTCCACTTTCCTGGGATGGGTGATATTGGTTAAAGCTGTGAGCACATGCGTGAATACACACTCACACTCATGTGCCTGCACATGCTCACACACTTGCATGCACACATGCATTCGCACACACCTATGCACTCACAGGCATGCTCTTGCACACATGCACGTGGGTGCATGTGCACACACACACGGACAAACACCCTAGGAGCTTTCTTTTCAGGAAGAAACAGCAGTGGTTCACATGAAGAATTCTACACTATAAACTCTTCTTCAGCTAGCTTCTATATATGCAGGACAAGTGTTGACTTTCAGTTTATGCCTCTGACATGAGTCACTGAGTGCTTTGATTCTTAGTTTATTTGTCCTGTGTTCAGTAAAATGGATTGAAGGCAAGGTTATCCAGCCATGACATGGCGCCTTGATGCCTCCAATATGGGGTTGATGAAACCTGAGTGCCTGGCGCTATCTTACAGGAATATAAAAATTTGATTTGGGCTGTAGCCAGCCTCCCTCCTGCTCTGGAACGTGGGTGGGACATCTGGGGAAAATACTCAAGTCATTAACTGCAGCCTGGGGTATTTGCACAATACCTGATCTATCAGAATCAGACTCCACACTTCCAGCTGGCCTCAGATGTAGCTTACACAGCTTATCACTGGAATCAATCTCGCTTGTGTATCTTCCATCCCTCATCTTTTAAAGTATTATACAGAATTATGGTTCCAGTTTTAAAGGTTCAGAATAAGGTAACTGTATTAATTTCTAAATTAACGTTTTGGATTTCCCAACTTCCTCAGCTGCCACATATTTCACTTCTTTTTCAGAGAGATCTCTTTAGAGATGTCCTCTGAGAGTTATAAGCCTGTCCTCCATGTAGATTCCAGAATTTTCTGAAACTTCTCTCATACTCTCTGCATAAACTCTGTGTGTTTCTATGCTTTTGCCTACATTTCTAGAGTGGAACTCCACATTTACAACCGATATTTAGAGTGATCCATGGCCCAAAGGGGTTAAAAATCTCTTGTAGAGAGATAATTTGGTAACTACCAAGGACCTGAGATGACATTTTATGAAAATTCTCATTTCACAGATGGGAACACTGAGGTTCTACCAGGTATAATTATTTTTCCCAGGCCAACACAATAAGATGGTGACAAAACAGCCTGGAAATCCAGGGGCAGAGCTGTGATTTTCCTTTAACATGGAAGCCTAAGCACCTTCCGTGGTTCTGGGAGAATGTGGTCATCTTTGCATAGGAAGCTATGATATTAGATGTGTTTCAAAAGGACTGTGTGCGTCATTTGCTTTTTTTGGTAGTTTACTCTGGCAGCCGGGAGTATCTGATGCCACAAGCATGTCCAGAGTATCCTGTTAAACTGCTCACCAACGCCAATACCTAGTGCTGTTCTTTTGGGCCAGCACTGGGGATCGGCCTACCGCAGGCGGGAGTCCACTGTGAAGGTGAACGTGCACCCTTGCGTGTGCATGTGTGAGTGTGCACACAAAGGCAATTGCAAAACAGTCAATGCTCATAATAGGGAACCAAGAAAAAAAGTCTCAAGTTCCACTTTTGCTTAACCCTTTGCTTCCTGGAGTTTTTAAAAGATGGCATCTGTCTAAGGAATGTCTTCATAAGCTTGGACGGGTGTCCTTACAAATGAGAGTCCCTTGACCTTGCTCTCTGCTGCGAGATGTGAGCCTGGTGGAAATTCGAATGCATCGGAGAGTTCTCTACCAGCTGCAGTCACAGTGAGGGCTGTGAATGCTCCCGGAGAGCTTCAGGTGGGGAGGCTTGGGAGGCGGCTTGGGATGGGTGTCCTCAATCTCTTCAGCCTGCACACGGTCACATCTGCTCCATCAGAAACTGTGTCTTGTGAAAGCACAGATTCAGAGCTGTTTAACTGGTAGAACCTTCGAGTCCATGGAGCCTGAGACTTGTATGTCACCAGCTGAGTAAGTGGACCCACTGTGACTGGCTCAGTGGCAGGTCAGAGAGGCATGTCTCAAGCTTGGGGGCTTGTCCTGGTGTCCTCTTGATCAGGAACATTGGCCTGCTTGATCAGGGACATGAGGTGACACACAGAGTGAGTGTCCGAGGCAGGGGCCACACACGTTCATCGTCAGCTCAGCAGTGCAGCCCAGAAAAGGAGCAACACCGAGACTCTTACAAAAATAAAGGACAGCGTGGAGGGTGACCTGCTAGGCACTTTACAAGACTTGTTCCATTTAATCTTTACAACAATTTTGTAAGTGGTTAGCATCATTGCCAATGTCATCTAATCTAGGAGTGGCCACACGGCAACTCCAAAATAAGAGTTTGTAAAGATCATGCTTCCAAGATTCCCAGGACTCTTGTCGGTCCCTCTGTCTGTCTGTTCTCTCCTAGAGCACACCCAAGTGTCCATGAGCTTTCTGTTGCTCAAAGGCCTTCATTACTTCTCAGTAATATGGGTGATGGTCAGTGAGCTTCAGTCCCTGGGGTCTGAGATGCCCTGGCTCCATCCCGGGTAAGGTGAGTTTGACTCAGTGGCTCTTTATTTCCTCCATTTACCTCCTGCTTCTCTGGCATCACCTTTCAGTAGGGCGTCAAGTGCTTGGACCAGAGGGCTTTTATAGAGATCTACAAATTTCTTTACAGCAATCAGACCATGATTCCTTACAATAATTTACATTTTATTTCCAAATAAAATAACAGTTTGCCATCCTCTTTCTTTCCTTTTTTGATTCCTGGTCCCGATTTTGTTGTGCCAAGTTCACTAACTCCACGCCTACGTTCAGTAACAGGACAAATAGGAGCATTTCCTATCCAGAGGCGCATGGGGCTCCGAGATCAGCCTAGTCACATTCTTTTCTTTTTTCCTCTTTGACTGTTAACAATGCAAAACTATGATAAAAATCTTGGTGTATATTCAGTTATCCAAATGCATGTGGTTGATCACGTGCGTGTGGCCTTTCTTACTGCCCAGGTGTGATTCCCTGCCTTGGGGAGAATCACGAGTGGTTTGGGGATGGGGAAGAATCCTTCATGGCCATGCTGTGTCCTGCAGGCCAGGGCTTGGAGAGGCAGAGGGGAGTGTGACACAACTCTGACCTTTTGGCAGCCTCTGTCCCTTGCCTGCAACTTGCATTCACTTAGATCCCTGAGTAAAGTGCGGGAGAGGACCAAACGGTGGGAGGAACAGAAACCAGAGATCTGGGCTTGGCAGGACCCTCCCTGCTAACCTCGGAACTGCCACGGTGTCTTCTTGGTTTCCTGTCACTTGCCAGAAAGAACAGAGTTTCAGCTTGTTTCTCGATGGGTCAGATACCATGGCCTTTGGGTGGGTTTGACCCAGGTTGGCTCAGCGGGAATGTGCCCAATGTTTGGGTTGCCCTAGGGTCTGCTTAGGGCATGGGAAGTTCAGGGCCACCTGGTGGACTAGCCCTGCTCTGCTGATGACAGTGGTGGTGGGAGGGGCTGAGCCTTGCTGGGTGGCTGGGGTTCTAGAAAGCATGTGTACTGTGGACTTTGTTGTCAGGGCTGTGGCGTGTCATCCTTCTTCCCCCTCTACCCTGGCTTTGGGAGCTTTTGGTCAGCCCCACAAGTCCCAAGGAGCCTCATCTCTTAGCCCAAGGCCCTGCTGGATAGAGATGATGCACATGAAATGGGCGGTGGGGTGGGGGAGCAGTGGTTTCAGCCAAAAGTTACTGCCATCTACAGTACTTGGTTTTTTTTCCCTTAAAGCACATTCAAAATGGTAGCCAAAGTCAAGTCTTCTTGGTAGCTGATGATAGAGGATGTGACCTTTCAATTCACAGAAAATGATGCACTTAAACATTGGGGGGAAACTTATAATAAAAAAGACAGTAGCCTCTTGATTAACAGCTAGCATTCTTTGGAAGGATCCTGGAACATTAAAACAACTTTATAACCTCTGTTGTTCTGCAATAAGAAATAGTGTACCCATGCTCTATATATACATTTAATGTATACTAATGTTTAATGTATATAAACATTTTAGGCCTTATAACATATTCAAAAGTTTGGGGTTCCTAACCCTTTTTATCAATGAGGAAACAACATTGTCAGAAGTTTGAGTAAAAGGCTCCCAGCCAGGAATCAGCGGGACCAGGACTGAGCCACAGGTTTATCCAGTGTGATGGGTCCTCAGGTCTCTGTCCCCAACCTTTCTCGTCAGGGGAGCCATCCACACGGAAGTCCCCAGGGCAACTGTTACCCAAGGAGAACGGATATTAGGTCTTGTCCTCATATGGGTGGCAGCTGTTTGCTCTAGTTTACACAATCTCTTATCCAACCTGCCCGAGGACCCTGTGAGACAGCTGATTTCTTTTGCGATCCTGCTTTGCAGACATAAAGCCTGAGAGGGTGGAGGAAGGCCAGTTCCTGGTTCTTCACTCTAGGTCTCCACAGCAAAGCCTTCGGGTTCAGGGTCAGGGCTCTGCCTGCCTGAGCACACCTGACCGTGTTTCTGCTGTCAGTTTTGTGCGCTTGCCTCCCTACAACATGTCTACCATATTTTTCCTTTTCCTGTTTGAGGAAAGGGTGTGGTCTCTTCAGGTCTTGCCTCAAATCTGTTGTGCTGTGTGGTATCCCGACGCCCTCCTGGAACATCTTAGGAAAGGGCCCCGGGCTTTGGGATGCTTTGAATCCCCTTCTGCTACATTTTGGGGTCTCTTCCCTTTAGCGTAGAATTTCATAACTGGCCAGAAAGACTAAATGAATTGTTTGATGATCTCACGTATTTCCTCTACACTTGCTGGTGCTACCGTGCAAGTCACAGAGGGTCCTGGGAGGTATAAGACAATCAAAATCTTGGAGGCATTTCAGCATGGTGGAAAAGAGGGTGAGCAAACCATGTTGTAGGGGTGCAGAGTGAGGAAGGGGGCCTCTTAGCAGACTGTCAAGTTGCTGGGTGGGATGATATTTTGAAATGTTAGTTGAAGTTTCCTCTTTTACCCCGGATTTCTTTGTTCCTTTTGCTGTTCTTCCCATTCATACAAGATCTTTCTGTGGGTTCCACTTTGCCCAGACCTCTCCCCAGGGGATGCGCCCACCCCTGTGCTGGAAACAAAGGCTGCAGATGGCTCATGGCTCAGTCGTTTGCTGGACATCACCCTCCGCCACCAGGAACTGCCTCGTTCAAGCTTATGTGCCCACGGATGGAGCCCATGCTCGTTTGACTGACCGAGGCAGGAATGAAAAAGCTTGGCCTTCTCACCCCAATTTGAGCCAAACCTGACAGGCTATTTCAACTCCAGAGTGCCTCTTAGGGTTGGCTGGGAGTAGCCTCCATTGCGCCCTCACTGCAAGTCAGCTTCTCCTGAGAAACCCTATCTTTTCTCCAGGTGAACTTCTCAGGAACACTTCCCAGTAAACCTTCTGCTTGGAATTTTCCATCTCAGACTGTTTCCAGGAAACCTCTGAGGCAGTTGACACAGAATGTAGTTGTGAAAAAGTGGGTTCTCGATGGAAAATTGGAGAAGAGTGTGTGGCAAATGGACAGTGAGGACCCCATCACTGGTGGTAGGTAGAGCCCAGATGATGCTGGAAAGGCTGTAGGAAATGGTAGGCAGGAGGTCCGTGGGGCAGAGTGATGGCAGCTGAGAGCCCTTCAGGTTGAGGAGTGCAGGAGGCTCAGGTGAGGTTTGCCAGTTCAAGGTGAACTGTGACAGCCCCCATACCTCCTTGACAGCCTGTGAGAAAATCCCAGTGTTCTGCAGCTGGAAAGCAGGTCAGTCATCATCTAAAGTATAGCAGAGTTTTGGAAAAGGTTAGGTTCTCAGGCCTCCAAAGTCAGAGTCCTAATAAGGAATTGGTTGAACCCCAATACTCAGGATGCGTACCTGGACAATTAAGAATCTTGCACCCTTGGAGCACTTGGGTGGCTCAGTTGGTTGAGCATCTGATCCTTGATTTGGGCGCAGGTGATGGTCCCAGGGTCATGGGATCAAGCCCTGCATTAGGCTCTCTACTGAGGTTGGAATCAGCGTGGAATTCTCTCTCTCTCTTTCTGCTCTTCTCCCCTTCTTGCACATGCTTGCTCTGTCCTCTCTCTAAAATAATAAAAAAGGAGAGAACCTTGTATCCTTAAGTTCCCTGGAATCCTCTGGGTCTGCAGAAGTAGTTCACTCCTTACTCCATGTAGAAGACTGTTGATTCCCCTTTCTTGAAGATGCCACACAGGCCCCAAATAAGGCAAGTATCCTACCAGACAATGCTTGCCCCTCAGATTCTAGTCCATCTTTTTTACTGGCAAGCAGATGAATGACAAGGGCCAAATCTCAGCATACTGTGACGGGTTCTGAGCTGGGCAGGCAAAGGCAAAAAGGACCATATGGCAAAGAAGTTGTAGGATCTAGCTAACATGTCCCAGAAGGACCAAAAGAATAGTCATGGGATTGGGTCAAAGAGTACAGAATATAAAGTTTAATGGGGAGAGGTTAGTGGTAAGTGAGCACTGTATCTTGGTATAGGACTTCACATCTTGGCAAGAATACTTTTTAAAAATGTTTTAAATTTATTTTTGAGAGACAGAGAGAGACAGAATGAGCAGGGGAGGGTCAGAGAGAGAGGGAGATACAAAATCCAAAGCAGGTTCCAGGCTCTGAGCTAGCTGTCAGCTGTCGTGGGCTTGAACCCATGAACCATGATATCATGACCTGAGCTGATGCCAGACGCTTAATTGACTGAGCCACCCAGGCACCTCACTGGCAAGAATCCTGTAGGCAACAGAGCCACTCTGCTAGGATGATGCTTGAAGGCCTGGAGGAAGCAATGACTCACACTCAGGCAGATGGCAGAGGAGGAGACAAAAAAGCTCCAAGAATGGTCATGGTATAGTGGACATGTTGCCTAGATAGCTGGAAGACTGCCCATTTATAAAGGAATGCACCAGGGGAAAGTGGGGCCAGCATCATCAGGAAGTTCAAGAATGACTATCCTCTGTAGGCCAGAGCTGATGATAGATGTGAAATTACAAAGTGGGCTCTTGAAAGCAATGAGGATGATAGAGGTCAGGTGTTGTAATCAGCATCAGAAGCAAGATATAGGCAAAGATCATAATGAAAGGCAAGAGGAGTGGAGCACCAGGGGAGGGGGGAGTCTTGCCTTGCAGAGAGGTATGGAGATGGTCAATAGACACATTGCTCCTAGAAATAAGATAGATTGGCATCTGATGAGTTTATTGCTTAATTTATAGAACTAAAAGAAATCAAGTATAGGTGATTGAGAGGGTTAGCAAAACCCCCATGAAATAGCCAAAATCTCTGGCCTAATTGAGCTAATTCTTAGACTCAGAACCCATGGGTTGAAGGGGAAACAGAGTTCCTCCCTGGAAGGATCCTACAACATTGCCGCATTTGCGTTTAGCATTACTGTCCCTTGTTCTTCTTCAAAGTGACCTAGGCATTTGTTCAGGCAAATTCATATTGGGGAAGGAGGAATACCTAAGCTTTTTGAGGATTATTGAACTGACATTGAGACTTGGGGACCCAAAGCAACACCATGTCTCCCCACCCCCCATGGGAGTGGAGATGAGGAAATCAGCTAATGAAAGGAATCTTGGCTCAGGTCCGACTCACTGTCCCTGAACCTACTGATTGTCATTTCTCTCAAGTACAGCTGGGGATAGATACCTACTTGGTCTTGGACAGAATCTGCCCAGTTTTTTCCTTGCTTAGAATAAAGAAATGTTGATGTGAGGCATACCCTTTTCTCCACTAGGTAGTAAGTCACAAATATGATCATATATCATGTTGAGGCAGGAATGCCAGGGATCAGTGCTGCCCTCAGAGGCACAGAATGTGGGGCTGTGGTCCTTGTCACAGTCCCATTGAATTCATCAGTCTGTATGCAAACTAGATAAACCATTAGAGAGGACAGAGAACTTGCACAAAAAGAATCAAGTAGTGGTTCCCCTTACAGCTGCTCTGTCAAATGTGGTTCTTTGTTTGTTTGTTTGGTTGGTTGGTTGGTTTCCACTAGAGAATATTAACATAGTATTTGGCCTATGGAAGAAAGCCTCTGATTTGGGGAATACGTTCTTTTCCATCCTTGAGAAAAGGAAGATCAGTAGCAGTTCAGATTCACGTAGAACGAAGGATACTTTTATAGTCCTGCTCTGGGACGCTCTCACTCTTTGCCCTGTTAGTAGTCTGAAGCCACCTGGACTATGTGGACCTTCCACAGAATGTCACATTTATCCACCACATCAGTGCTCATGCTCATTGGACCAGATGAGCAAGAACTAATAAGTAGGTTGGAAGCCTTGATAAGACACAGGCTTATTAAAGGCTGGCAAATCGACCCTGTAGGGACTCAGAGGCCACAGCAGTGCCATTCATAGGGATTCGGAGACTTGGGTCTTACTGGGATAGCCCCTCCAAAGTAAGGAATGATGGCATCTCATATCTTCTACCATCAAAAAGAAGCGCAATGGTGGTTACCTCAGTGACTCAGTCTGTTAAGCATCTGACTCTTGATTTCTGCTCAGGTCACAATCTCATGGTTCATGAGTTTGAGCCATGAGTCAGGCTTCCAGTTGACAGTGCAGAGCCTGCTTGAGATTCTCTCTCTCTCTGCTGCTGATCCCCCACATGCATGTGTGTTCTCTTTCTCTCTCTCTTAAAACAAAATAAATAAATAAATAAACAAACAAACCAACTTAACAACAACAAAAAAAAGAAGCACAATGCTTAGTAGGCCTCTTTGGAATTTGGAGGCACCATCTTCTGCCCCTGTAAACACTGCTTCAACCCATTTTCTGGGTGATATGGAAGGTGGTCATCTTTGAGTAGGATCCAGGAAAGAAAGCATCTGCTTTCTGTGGTGTAAGTGGTGGTGTAAGTAACCCTGCCATTTGTGTCACACAGCCTGGCCAACCCTGTGGTCCTCACTGGTAGACGTGGGATGGTATGGCAGATCTCTGTGGGGCTACAGGGATCACATGGAGCTTATGGTAAGCCCTGGGAGAGTCAGAAGGTAACCACTGACGTTCTGGAGAAAGGCCATGTCATCAGCAGCAGAAAGGTATGCATCCTTTGAAAAGTAGCTCTTTATAAGATTCTCAGCCCTGGTAGAGAGGGAGCATGTCTCCATGGGATGTTAGTTAACGACATGGCTAGGCAGGGTTCTGTTAGGCCCACTGACTTATAGGATTGGGTGGACTCATCATAAGGGGAAGTGAGATATCCAGGCCTGGGCATAACCAGGGTCAGAGTGAATGAGGAAGTTGCACAGTTATCTGGGCCCCATATCACCCACTGTTGTTCTCTGGTATTTTTCTCTCAGCTCACATTGATGATCTGTTATGGGACCAGGGTGACTTAATTCACTGGTGCATGTCAAAAAAATGGACTGCACCACTCAGAGATGGCCTTGAAAGATGGCAGTCAGGAGCAATTCTCCAGGGGACATGTATGTGGAGTCATCCACTTTGTAGGGAGAGAGGATTGACTGAAGAGAAGAGTATGTGCCATGTGACACTCATGGCAAAGTGCATGAAGAGGGGTACATATTTTGGAAAGAGAAAGATAAGCATCGGGGAGCCAGGAAGGAGCTTGAGGACAGGCTTGTAAGAGGAAGCAGAGTACGAAGATCCACCTATCACATGGTAACGTCCAGCAACGTGCATTCACCAGGGAAGAGGTAGCAAGCAAAGAAATAGAGTGACTTGGCAAGTTGACACCACTTAGCCTGTCATCAGCAACCCCAGGGCAAGTACAGCAGATGCCACAGTGTCAGAGATGAGGGCTACCTGTGGGCTTCCATTCACCAAGGCTATCTAAGTACAGTTGTTGCCGAAGGCCGATACACTAGCAGAAACTAGCCATGAGCCCCCAGTGGTAGTAATAGACATTTAGTAAAAAAAAGAAAAAGGACTACAGGGATCTTTTCTATAATAGAAAGGATACAGATGAGTCTTGAGTGGGACCATCACATAGTCTTGGCATAAGTTTGCCTTCTCTGCCTACAGGAAAGCACCTGCCTACCCAGCACCACCATCCACCAACACAGGATTCCATGTAATATCAGTTCAGGTCAAGGGACCCACTATATTGCAATGGGGGCTCAACAGTAGGCACATGACCACTGTTTTCATCATACACGACATCATCTAGAAGCTGCCAGCCTCCCAGAGAGGTAGGAAAACCTCTTATGAATATAGCTAAGGTTCCAGATTAGAGATAATGCCTTATGAGTATGAAGCATGATCCTCCAGGACACAGGTGCATTGTGTGTCGATGCTGCTGCAGCCCTGACAGGTAGAATACATGGCTCTAGGAGCCAAAAGATGGTAGTGGGAGTGGCCTTTCTTGCCATTGGCCCCAGTGACCATCAGAGGGAACTGTGCTTTCTGTCCCTGCCATATTCGCTTCTGTGGCTTCCAAGGGGAGAGTGTCTCCACTGGAGGACACAGTAAGACACAGAATTTTACTTTATTTCGCCGCCTGGTCACTTGGGGCTTCTCATGACAATTGACCAGCAGACAGGAAGAGGAGTTTTCATCATGGGGGGATGACTGACCCTAGTCATCAGGAAGGTTGGGTTGCAGATGCACAATGAGGCCAGGGAAGAGTGCATTGGGCAGAGGCAGAAGGAGGCTGGGGAGGTGCTCCAAGGTTGCTCCAGAGTCTCTTGGTGCTCCTAATGCTTGGTTTTAACTGCAGGTGGACAAGTATAGGGTCGCATCCTGAGAAGAGATGGATAGTTTGGGGCTCAGACCCTTCAGGGATGATGTCCGCATCACCCTACCAGGCCCCCTGCCTAGACCAGCAAAGGAGGAAGTAGGAGTGGCAAGTTTTGAATTGGTGGTGGGGGTGGGGGAATGATGAGTGTCAGTCACAGCCTGAGATCAGCTGGGGCAGTGGGGGCTGTTGTTGATTCTAATCACCTTCTTTTCTAAGTTTCCCAGGTAACTGGCCCAACCAGAATCCTGGAGAGGCTTCCCTGATGGGGCAACTCATGGCAAGAAGCAACTTCACCCATGTAAGTGTGGACCACAGCAGGCATTGCGGGGCTCTTTAGGGCCAGTGTGTCCACCTCTGAGCTGCCTCATTGGAAACTTCCCTCAGCCCCAGGGAGATGCCCTATGCAAGGTTCCCTCACCTCTCAGGGCACGGTCCCTGTCCAATGACTGGCTGGCCTGGCGGAGCAAAGGCCTGGCCTGCATCTCCAGCTCCTGAGCTCTCTGCAGCTGGCTGAGATCCAGATGCAATCTTGTTAAGAGTCATCCTCTCCCAGTGCTCAATTCCACCTTCCCCCACTTCCTCAAAGATGTGTCTTCTGAGAACGCTTCCAGTAAACCCTCTTGGTGCGGTTTTGCATCTCAGACTCTGTTTCCATGGAACACAAGCTGGCTTTTCAGTTCCAAAGCCAAGGGCTTTAGGATATTAGAGAAGCCTCATGGAATATATAAGGTTTTGGGGGGAAAATTAAGAGTAATGATAGCTTCTCCTAAGCAAAAGCAAAGCAAAATAAAACAAAAACATTCCCCAGTAATTTTCCTTTATTGTTATATTATGACCCTCTTTATCCCCAAGGGTTATATCCCCTCTTTATTCTTACCTTGAAATCTATCCCCCTCCATGATATTAAGATAGCTATTCTGGTTTTATTGGTAGAATTTACCTGACAAGTCCAAAAATCTTGAATCTGTGAGTTTCATCTTAGTTAATGTTAATCTGGGTAGAAAGCTTATTTCTCATGGCAAATGCTTAAAGGTGTCCCCTGCTCCTAACCCAGTGCTCTTAGCACTGTGGGGTCTGCTCCCCTTACCCTCACAGGGGTCCTTTGGGGTCCCAGCTGTGGAAGGAAGGCCTCCTGCCAGATTCTGTTCTTTGTAAGGGGACCCAGGCTCTTCATGAAGGCCATGGAGATGAAAGTTCACCAGATTTGCTCTCAAGGTAAGAGTGATTTCATTACTATGCTTCTCACTTACAATTTCTCCTTAGATTTTGGCCTGATAATTCATAAAGATGCTTTTAAGAATTACAAAAAAAACCAAACAAACCCATATCCAGTGTTCTTAGCTGTTTTTAGGATTTAGTCCAAACACTTGGCATGCCACGTTACTGGAAACAGAGCTCCTAGTAGTACATTTTTTAAGGAAGAAATTATTGATAATGGTGGACTTTTACTATCTACTCGCTCTGCATATACAGAGAACTTGTTTAACTTATGTGATGGGAATATCCACTTTAATGTGGACATGATGGATTATAGGATTCTAAACCTCCATCCTGTTCATTTTAATTCATTTCATGAGACAAAGAGGGAGAGGGAAATTCTTTACTATTTATTGGATGGGTGCATGTTACCAAACAATTTCAATAATTGATTTGCATTATACAGTCAAGACAGTAAATTTGAAAATCATTGAAAGCCACTTACACAACTGCTCCATGGAACAAATATGTAAGATGTGAATATTTATGATGGTGAATCAGATTAAGTTGCTGAACGCTTTTTCTCATCTGTCGTCAGTGATGCAAAGCTCTAGGAGTAAGCTATCAAGTTTTTGTAGTGTGTTTTGATTAAATATAAATAAACGAATCACATTTTCACGGTTATAAACTAGTTCGTCAAATGGGGGAAGCAGTGCAAACAGCCTTCTTCTCTAGAAACATATGGTTAGCCGTGTAGGCTTATGAAAATTGTGTCATAGTTCAACATTTAAATTAAGTAAAACTTCCAAAGGCTAAGACATGATAACAGATTTTATAGCACCGATGATAAAGCTTCATGTTGATTAAAAAAAAAAACTACAAAACTGAAAACTAAGTTTTAATGCCTTGAAATCGTCCCCAAAGAACCTTGAGTTTGTCGTATTCAGTAGTTTCTTAGGACTGTCTTTCCTGCTGTCAACGGTCTGAAAACAAGCTTTGCCTTTAGGATTCTTTTCTTTTTCGCCAAAATACAGGTATGACATTTGGGACAATTTGTAAATTTTTGCTAGGGAACATATAAGAAAGCCCATCTTTTCTTTTATTCTCTTCCTGCCTTGGACAACTGGTGTTTCCACACTCAGGGGAGACAGTGATATCACAAAAGTTGAGAAAATGGACGTCTTGAGTCCCGCTTTTATAGCCAGTAGGTGGTGGATCTCATTTCTGCTCTGTCAAATGGCAATTTCACAACTTCTTTGTCCTCCCCAGCCTGCCGACCCGTTCCTTTCCCATCTCTGCTACCTCAGTGGATGACCCCAGTTTCCTGAGCTGGAGAGGCTCCGAGAAAGGCTCCGTGCCCTCACGTGCATCATCCCACCTGTGCGCCACCCCCCTCCCTCCTGCAGGCTCTCTGCAAGGTCAGTGTCCTGGATGGAGTGTGTCTGGGTTGTCCTGGGCACCTTCCTGCCAGCCTCACAAGACTTCCCCCAACAAGATCAGTTCTGCAATTTCTGTTGGAACAATTCCATTAGCAACCAACCCAGCTGAAGGAAACACACACGCGGCGCCAGCAGCCCATGTAACTATTTAGCGAACCTCAGTGACCAGGTCTACGCTCTTCACCCCTCCCCCCTCTTTAACCCACTCCAGTCAAAGCGAGGGTGAAGCCCACTCTCTAGGAAGCTACCTTGTCACTGACAACCTTCATCTCAGGAAATCAGTGGTCAACACTTCTCCCTGGACCGCGTCTTGCATCCCCTCTTCTTCTGGAGATGCTCTCACCACGGACTTGCGCAAAACAGATAACCTCCTTCCTGCCGCCCTCCCTGGGCTCCCAGCTCTGATTCCCAGACATCATTAGTAATTCCCTGTATTAATTTCCTGCTGCAGCTGTGAAAAATTACACAGTGGCTCAGTGGCTTAAACAGCATGAGTTTATTATCTTATAGTTCTGTAGAATGCAAGTCCAACACAGACCTCTCTGGGCTAAAGTCAAGGTGTGGACAGAGCTGCATTCCTTCTGGAGGCTCCTAGGGAGGGTCTGCTCCCTTGTCTTTTTCAATATCTATAGGTCGCCCACCTTGCTTCACTTGTGACCCCTCTCTCTACCTTTAAAACCAGAAGCATGGTATCTTCTCCCCAGTCTGATCTCTGCTTCTCTCTGAATCTACCTCCTCTGGCCCTTCTGATAAGGACCCTTGTGACGATGTTTGGCTCATCAAGGCAGCCCAGGACAGTCTCCCCGTCTCAACAACCTTACCATCATCACATCTGCCAAGTCCTCTTTACCCTGTGAGATAGGACACTCGCTGGTTCTGGGGATTAGGACACGGACATCTGAGTGACGGGGAGCCCTCATTTGGCCCACCACACACGTCTCCTTAGGTTCACCTGTTAATTGTGCCGTCCCCCAAACTTGCCCCTTGCTCTTCCTTCCCATCCACATTCTCTGACAAGATCTCACTGAGGTGTCAAATGTCATCTTTACGTTGATGACTTTCAACTCCTGTCTCCAGTCTTGACCTCACCTCTGGGCTCCAGGTATGAATCTGCATCAAATCTGCCTATGTTATCCAGGCAACAACTCACTTGGATGTTCAAGAATGATCTTCCCTAAACTTCTTGTTCCCAGCTTCTTCCAGGAAATGGCTCCATCGTCTGCTTTGTTACCCAGATCGAAAACCTGAAAGCCATTCTTAATTTTTTTTAATGTTTTTATTTATTTTTGAGACAGAGAGAGACAGAGCATGAGAGGGGGCAGAGAGAGAGGAGACACAGAACCAGAAGCAGGCTCCAGGCTCTGAGCTAACTGTCAGCACAGAGCCTGACGTGGGGCTCGAACCCACGAACGTGAGATCTGACCTGAGCCGAAGTCGGAGGCTTAACCGACTGAGCCAACCAGGCGCCCCATTGAAAGCCATTCTATATTCTTCTATTTTACCCACTTCCACGACTGTGAGCAAAATGTTCCCACCACCATCCCTCTCTTCCAGACTCCACCATGGCCAGTCTGGGCCGAAGAAATAGCCTCCTGGCTAGTCCACCAGGCCCCTCTCCCTCTCCAGTCCACCCTTTACCTAAGAGCCAATTTTCAAAACAACATTTTAGTTACAACATATTTCAAGCAATCCAAAAAGTACAGAGAACAATAGAATGAATGTCCAGGTAGTCACCACCCAGGCATGGCTGTGTTAACATTTTGCTTCATATATTTTTTTTCAAGAAGTCAAACGTCATATGTTTTTGAAATCTTCTGTTCAGCCCTCTTTCACCTTGTTCCCCTTTCTCGTTCCACTTCCCAGAGGAAACTGCCAACCTGCAAATGTTGCGTGTCCTTCCTCATGTGCATTTATACTGCACCATATATGCAATTTCATAAATGATGAATAGCATGCTGTGATGTCCCTTTATGCTTTACAGAAGTTTTTACATTCTATGTTTCTGTTCTTAATATGTTTTTTAGTGTTCTTTGAAAAGTATTCGTGTTGATAGACATAAATTTAGGTCATTCATTTTAATAACATTTAAATAACTCACATAATAAAATAAGCATATCATTACAGGAGCACAGCGTAATAGAGAAAGTCATTTTTCTATTGTTAGAGATTTACTAGCAAAATTTTGCCAGTGAAATATTATAACAGTGAGCATCTCTGTGCACATGCATGAGAAATTGTTGTATACAAATTGTAGATTTTATTTATTTTTATTTTATGTTTTATTTATTTGTTTTTGAGAGAGAGAGAGAGAGAGAGTGAACTGGTGCCGGAAGGGCAGAGAGAGAGGGAGACACAGAATACAAAGCAGGCTCCCAGCTCTGAGCTGTCAGCACAGAGCCTGACGGGGGCTCAAACTCGTGAACCAAGAGATCAGGACCTGAAATGAAGTCGGATGGATGTTTAACCGACTGAGCCACTCAGGCGCCCCTACAAATTGTCAATTTTAATGTAGCTAAGCTTATCCATCTTTTGTCTTATGTTAGTTCTTTTGTAACTTAAGAAATTTCTTCCCAATGTTATGAAAAGAATATTTTTTTCCCAAAATTTTGTTTTTAAATGGAAGTCTTTAGTCATCCAGGAACATGCGTGTGTGTGTGTGTGTCTGTGTGGGGTGGCTGTGTTTCAGATGGTTAGCCAGTTGTTCCATTCCCACTTAATGAATATTCTCGCTGTTGCCTACTGCATTTTAATGCCACTGTGTAGAATACCGTGTTTCTAAACAAGATGCTGTAGCGGAGATTGTGGAGACAGAGCCTGGGTGCAGAGCCCAGCTCTGTTACCTAACCGGGAAGTCAGCCTCACCAAGTTGTATAATCTTTCTGCATTTCTGCCTTACCTCCTCCGAGAAAAGGAAATAATATTAATAAGAGTCTTTGGAGGGATTAAATGAGCAATACTGGACTTTGATTCTTCCGTGCATATCCTGGGACATAATAAGCACTCAATAAATGTTAACTTTCATGTTTAAATTATTATTATTTTTATTTCCTGTGTGAGTCTCCTTCAGGGCAAGCAATTTAATTATTATAGCTTTATGGTAATCTTGATGTCAGAGAGGCCAAATACTGCTATTTGTCAGCTGTCAGGCTCTGAGGAAAAGAAAGATATGGAGATTTTGATTAAAAACGAATTGAACTTACAGAGTAGTTTGAGAGAATTGACGTGTATTATTGAGGCTTTCTGCATGTAAACATGACAGGTTTCTCTACATATTTTGGTCTTCATGTCTTTGAATAACACTGTGCAATATTTCTCATAAATGTTTTATACATCTTTTGTTAGATTATTTTTAGGTACCACACATTTTGTCATTACTGAAGAAGATAGTATTTTTTTTAACTTTTAAAACATGGTATTGGCTTTTGCTAGTACTGATTTTTAAAATTGGTTTTGGATTCCAGCAAGCTCATAACAACTTATTTTGCTTTTCTAGGATTTTCTTTCTAACATCTTGTCTAGTGCTTTCCAGTCTTTTTGTTTCTTTTCTTTTCTTTCTTTTAAAAAATTTTTATGTTTATTTATATGAGAGAGAGAGAGAGAGAGAGAGAGAGAGAGAGAGAGAGAGAGGGAGAACATGAGCAGGGGAGGGGCAGAGAGAGGGAGACACAGAATCAGGCTCGGAGCTGTCAGCACAGAGCCCAGTGCAGGGCTCAAACCGACAGACTGTGAGATTATGACCTGAGCCCAAGTTGGACACTTACCAACTGAGCCACTCAGGTGCCCTTCTTTTTTTTTAATTTAAAAAAAATGTTTATTTATATTTGAGAGAGAGAGAGAGAGAGAGACAGTGTGCAAGTGTGGGAGGGACAGAGAGACAGTGACAGAATCTGAAGCAGGCTCCAGGCTCTGAGCTGTCAGCACAGAGCCCGACGTGGGGCTCAAACTCACAAGCCATGAGATCATGACCTGAGCTGAGGTCTGATGCTTAACTGACTGAGCCCCCAGGCACCCCTCTATTTCTTTTCTTTTAAGGAGCATATATATATCTATGATGGTTACCGTTAAAATGTACAAAGGGCTTTTAGAGTGCTGGATACTCTTCCAGCACTTACATGTACTAGTTCTTTTCATCCTCACGACAGCTCTATGAGGTCAATAATACTATTATTCCTATTTTATTGGTAGTGTTACAGAAACAAATATTCTGAGGCTTGTAAAACTAATAAGGAAGACTTTATGCAGGGCTATGACAATAGATGCCAAGACTCTAAGGGAGAGAGAGAGGACTCAACTCTGAAGCAAGGACAATAGACATTTATACCCAAGGAGCAGGGTGGCACAATCAGTAGATGGAAGGTTACTAAGGGGGCATCAGAGGTTGGGGGATTCTTGCTAAAGTGACTTGCCAGAGTTCTTGCTGAAGGCAGGCGAGGGACTTAGGCATCAAAGGTTGGGGACAAAGAACTTGATCAGGTACGGAGGATGAGGATTCTAAGCTGACTGAGCAGGATTCTTGCTACAACTGGATGAGGCAGGCCCAAGGTAAGACCCATAGTTGAGCATATGGGCTGTGAGGACCCTGACTTCAAGTATGGTCAAGGACAAGACTTTTGTCAGGAGGCTACTGGGGTAGAGGGAATTTGAGTTTGCCCAAGGACAGCTAGTGAGAAGCAGAGTATGAGGTCCTCAAGGTTTGGCTCTACAGTCAACATCTTCCAACCCTCTGATATGAGCATTGGAGGTAGCTGTGTGGACTCTTGCGTTCTTACTCATATTAATGGGAATCTGGCTCAGTTTGCACTATTCAGTACTATACTGAAAGTTTGGCTAAATGCCATCTATGTAGTTCAAGAAATTCTTGGGTATTGCTTCAAAATTCGTTTCTAAATCTTCAAGAAATTCTGAATTTTATTTAATGACATTTCTGCATCTCTTCAGCTAATCTTAGACTTTTTTCTCTGAAATCCATTCATGTGGTGAATTACACTGGTAGATTGTCTGATCTGAATCATCCTTGTATACCCAGGGTAAGCCCTGGTGGGTCACAGGAGAAAACAATTTATAAACCCTCAATATCTTAATTTAGCTTTGATTTGTTAAACATAGTTCCAAGTTTTTGTTTTGCTTTGTTTTCTTTTACAGAGTACTTGAGAAGCTGCCACTCAAGTATTTTCATGAATGAAAAGCACTAAATTATCATCATCCATTGAGTATAAAGATGAGAAGGGAAGGCCTTGGTTCTTTACAATTTAACATTAACTCCATGTTTAGGTTCATCTATGTTGATTCTTTTTTTTGCCACTATAATGTTGACTACAGACTCAAAGAGCTTTCCTCTGTTTAAAGACTTGCCCTATTAGCTCCCGTGTGTGTTGACCATTATGCGGGAGCGCTCAGTGTGATCTCACCACTTGCTCTCCTCTGTGAAAGTCATACAAGTATTCTGGGTTTCTAGGTCCTGGCCATATAACAGAGTCTGAAAGGACTTGTTGTTGCGTCACAGACTGAAGAAGTCCCTGTAACATGGGGTCAGTATTCCTGCGGTTTGGAGTTTGGAAGACAGGAGGCTTCTCTCTGAGGTAACGGCCAGCTACGTATGGCCGACATAACCTCGAACCCTCAACTCTGCTGACTGGAAAGTGAGTGCTGCAGTCATCACTGTCCGGCCCAGTGTATGGCATATGGTTGGACTTAAGAGAGATGGGGTTTGTACATAAAAGCCTTTTGAAAGCTGCTCTCCAAGTGTGAGATGCCGCCTTCACCTCGGATGTGGGAGGACGGGCAAGCAGCTTGATGCCTTGGGCTCAGGTCAACTGACTGCTCCTCATCCGCACGGTCATGACTTCTCTCTGCAGTCTCTGCCTGCTTGATTTCATTTATTTAGAAAAAAAAAAAGTCCTAAGATTGAAATCCTGGTGCTTACTCTTATGGTGGGATTCGGACCCTGTGCATTAAGTTGATCAGTCTTCATATCCAAGATCATCTTTCTCCTTTTTTCCCTATTCCTTTCCTTTTCTTCTTCTAAAGAGTATTTATGGGGTGCACGTAGCAATGTTCTGCCTTTGAGCTGCCTTCCTGTGGGGCCCCAACCCTTCCTGGGCCCAAGTCTTATCTTTCTGACAATGTCCCACACTGAATTGGAGCTAGGATTCTTATTAAGGGGCTCAATTGTATTAATTCCTATGTTCCAGCTTTGTTTGTTCAAAGGGGAAAAGAAATGAAAAGAAATTCACTTTCCAGTTGAAAATCACGCCGAGGCTCTGAGTGTCAGCAAACATCCCCATCTCTGCCTAGATGTGCACGGACCAGGCTTGTCTCCTTCCTCCCCCCTTGCTTGTCACTTCCAGGGGTCAGAGTGGTGCTCGCAGAAGTCTGCTGTGATGAGGGTCTCCCAGGTCCTGAAGAATACCTGCCACCTTGTGAGCCTTCTTCCGATTGTTTTTGTTATGACTGATGTCATTATGGTATCAATGTGCTGTGATGGGGGCGTATGTCTTCTTGCTGTTTGTGTGTGTCAGAAATCTGAAGGGGAAAAATATGGAAACAGAAGGGCGCATGTCTTTACAAGTGTGTTTGGAGGCGAACCAAATGGTGCATTTCTCTTTGGGTGCTTTCTCATTTTCAGTCCAGGAGTCACAGGATAAAAATAGGACGCCTTCTTTTTGCAAAGGGCTGCTAATGCGACTCCTTCACAGGCTTGTTCTGGTGCAAAAGGCAACTCCTGGGCCTGGATGTATTGACTCCTCAGTCATTAAGGAATTTATTCATTGGCACTAAAGAATAATGTAATGCAAGTTTAACTAAAGCAAACACTTCAAGTTGATGCTAATTTAATGGTACTGTTGACATTCAATTATCCTTGAGGCTGAAAGAGGGGATGGCATTGATAATCCAAATTAAGGAAAAGCCTCTAATACATTATACTTCCCCCTCTAAATTCACTAGGGTTCCTGCTCTAATTCTGCTACAAGGGGCTCATGTTGAAATGATCATGAAAGTCAATTTTGGGGAAAGCAGGACATCGGCATGGGCAGGAAGGGTATGGCCTGTCAATCAGCCATTAGGCATTTTACCTTGTTGGTTTTTGAAATGTCACAGCTACTTGGGAGGAAGGTACCACTAACCATAGTTTATAATTGCAGAGCCAGAGGCAGTATTGAAAGACTTGTCCATGGTCATTGACTAGAAATTAGTATAATCGGTTTTATGTTTCTCAACCTAACCCATGTATTGAACTGAGGGGAAAAAATGTTTTCCTCTAAACCTGAATTGCCATGTTTCCCATACTTATGAAAATTCTCTTCTGAATATTTGGCATTTTCTTGTCGAATAAAATTCTTGCTTGGGATAATAGCATGGTTAAGAAGAAAGTAGCGGAACACTATTTTCAAGCATGAGCAGGATAAATGAGGGTGTGAGCCCAAAGGCCTGTGCAGGTGAAGATGTCTCTTATTACAGAATTGATGGAACTTTTGAGAACAGGGGGCGTCTAAAAAGCTAAAATTTATGTTACTAGCAGGGAAGTTCTCTGATGGGACCAAATGTCCTTGACTCCAAATCTTCAGCCAGCTCTCCTGGGCACAAATACCTGGCGTTGGTGGTGCTGGTGGGTGGTTCTGAGGCAGAGGGAAGTGAAGGCACCGAGTGGTGGGCAGAGTTGTGTATTAGTCAGGGCTCTCCAGGGAAACAGAGCCCGTTGGAGATAGACACTTACCTCCAGATTTATTAGGAAGAACTTGCTCACGTGATTCTGGAGGCGGAGGAGCCCCACAGTCTGATGGTGTCATTCAGTCTGAGCCAGGAGAAGAGGAGATGGGATGTCTTCACTAAAGCAGTGAGGCTTTGGGAAAAAGGGGAGAGTTCCTCCTGACTCCGCCTTGTTCCGTCCAGCCCTTCGGTGGGTCACATGAAGCCCACTCACCTTGCAAAGGTGAGTCCATGAATTCAAGTGGTAATCTGGACTGGGGACACCCTCCCAGACACATCCAGAATAATGTCTAATCCTGCCAGTCAAGTTGACACATAAAAGGAGCCATTGTAAGCTTCCTATGAGAAAGGACGCCACAGGATTTGGGATTCTAAAGTATTTTCCAGACATCACCTATGGTTATTAGGCATCATTCAAAGTTGAGGACAGAATGTGCGTTCCTGAAGTCTAGCCAAGCATATGCTTGTGGGTGGTGATGGGCAGAACAGCTCCCCTTTCCCGTGTTCTGAACCACGGAGCCCCAGACTTATGCCCCCACTCTGGTCTAGAAGCCCAGTAGCAAGGGGAAATATTTTTTCTCTTTCTTTGTTCGTTTCCGCACCCTTGCATTCAAAGTACTTTGTGTGGTCACGTGTATTGTATGCTCACAGCACATCATCAGGAGGAAAATCAAAGGGAAATGAATATTACCAGGGATATTGGATATTCATGTTGGAATAGGAGATGCATGGCATTGCTTAGGATTGACTTGATCTATCTCATTGGTGAAGGTGGACCGTTTTCATCAATGTGTCCCATTAGGTAGAGACGCCTCTAAATGCATGGGAGAAGTTTGTGTGGTGTGTGTGTGTGTGTGTTGTTATTGTCATTGTGTTTCCCACGAGCTAAGTGATAAGAAGCAGTTGAATGACTGCTGGGGTGCCTGCTCAGCTCTTCCCTCTTGCTGTGAGAGCAGCTTCCCGGCATACTCAGTATATGTCTATACTAGATGATCTCCTCCTCTTCCCAAGGCTGTTTCAACCTGATCTTCTCTGGGGCAATCAGACACCTCTCTCAGGGGACCTGAGCCTTGGAAAGAGGCTGTGGAAGGTATTCAAAGAGAGTGAACCTACAGAGGGAGCTCCAGGAAGGATCCCTGGACAGGGGCAGCCCACTGAGGCAGAGGACCAGCAGGGATGTGTTAGATGTGCAGCTGCAGGGTAAGGGTGCCCCAGACGGCAGGTGCAGAGCTCCAGATTAGAAGGCAGTACCGCGTGTTGTTGGAGTGGACAGTGTTCCAGCATCATGGAAGCCCGATGGCGATGGGGTGGGTGTGAAGGGACTGGGATGGGAGACATAGGTGGGGGCCATATTAAGAATTTTTTAAAAGCAGAAGGTGGTGGCTAGCGGTGACTGGTCAGGCGTGCCCCAGAGCTAAAAGGAAATAAGTAACTAAAAATGTAGAGTGGTTCTCGCAAGTTGGAGAAAAAGATTAAGGTAGAAGCCAAATAACAAATCTTTTAAAGATCAAGGCGAAACTGTGCGGTAACCAAAACAGCCAGTCACCTGCAGTGTTTATTGCTATAAACACGCTTTAGAAAGGGGCAGGAAGATGAAATGCTAGCAGCTGCTGGTACGGGCTCTTCAGAGGCACATGAGTAGAGTTTTCAGTGAGAGATAGTTTTCAATGTGAGCAAAATCACAACTATGTGGGGTGTGTTATTCTTATTTTTATAAGTAAAATGGGGAGATGTTTCTTTTGCCAGGAGACCTGCAACTCCATTTCCCTAAGCAAAAGTCAAGGTTTGATCATCGTTTCAAGATGATTATTTATGGCTTAGCAGATAATCCCACTGTGCCCTTGGTTCTGGCATTGCCTTTGCTCTCTCTTGCTGTCTCCTGAATTTATTGATTTCATTAGAAGATAAGAGTGACAAGGACAGCTTCTAATACTTGGGAGAAATGTAAAACCATTAGTGGGTCATTGTTGAAGTCAGAACATGCCCTGCTAAGCTCCTTAGGAAACCAGTGGCAGCCAACGATACAGGGATTAAGCTGCCTGTGTGTGTGTGTGTGTGTGTGTGTGTGTGTGTGTGTGCACACAAGTGTGTGTGAGTGCATGCATGCACATGCAAATGCAGGCCATGCACCAGGTCTGCTGTGAAGAACTTGTGGATGTAAGTCCTGGCACCGAACTGATGGATACATGGATTATTGACGCAAACAACTTTTTCCTTGCCTTTCCTTTCTGTTGCTTCCTAAGTTGCAGGGTCCAGTTCAAAATACGTCTGTCTTACCTGAGGGCTGTGTTTGGGGGGCAGGGAGAAGGCCTTCAGAGCTTGGCATCTGCAAATCAGCTGGGGTCAGAGGGTGTAATGGGAGCGACCACCAGCTTCCCCCGAGTGGTCCAGCGGGTGGCACAGTGGGCCGTGATGTGGCCTCTGAGAGGCTGCCTCTGTTTGCGGTCCCGTCAAGTCAGAAGCAGCCACCAGGGGCTCAGTCTGTCAGGACCTTTCCTCATGGGACATGACAGGGGAGGGGATGGTCACTGTTCAGCCTCAGGAGATCCTTTAAACAAACCAGAAGAGATTTTCTAACAGCGAAGCTACTGGCGCGCATGAAAGCTGGAGAGCAGGAAGGGAATTCAGTTACGTCTCTGTTCTTATTTATTCTGCCTGGTGTTGGTAGTGCAGATGCTTTGCGTGGATGTTTCAAAGATCATGAGGTGGAGGGATTTAGAATAATTGCTGGACGCAAATTGCATGGGCGGTGTGCTTGGAGGAAGGTGGGCAGCTGGTCACATTTCTGAGGACAGGGCAGGTGGAAACAGTCTCCATGGATAGCAACCAAAGACTGAGGCCTCCGGCAGAAGGTGAACGAGGGGGCATCTGTCACAAAATGCCGCAGACTGCATGGCTTCAACACTTAGCTCTCATAGTTCCAGAAGCTAGGAGTTGAGCTCAAAGCACCAGTAGATTTGTTTGCTTCCTGGTTCAAGGACCGCCATCTTCTTATTGTGTCCTCACATGGTGCAAGGGACAGAGGAGTGCCCTGGAGTCTCTTTCATAAGGGCACTAACCCCATTCCCCACTTCATGACCTCATTGCCTTCCAAAGGCCACGCCTCCTCATTCCATCTCCTTGGAAGTTGGCCTCTAGCCAGAATTTGGGGGAGACGCAAACTTTCAGTCCATAGCGCATCCATGGAATTCTGGCTGCGGGCTCCCTGGCCAGCCTTCCTCTTCACCTGTCTGTGTAGGTCTGGTTAAACCCAAGAGGAAGCCTCCACCCACAGCAGCCCTGGGGGACCTAAAAGTCAAGGAAGCTGGACCATGTGGCTGCTAACCCTGATCATCGACGGGACCTTCATTGATTGCTACTCTCTGCATTCATCTTGTCTGCCTTGAAACTGAATAATACTATGCCCGTTTCTTTCACTCAGTGAGTCGGAGAGCCAAGAAATAATATTGTGAAAATGCACTGAAAAATCTCAAGTGCATCCCCAGTGTGAACGGACAGACTCATTGTTCGCCATGTAAGAAGAGTGGTTATACGGAGGTCTGGAAAGGTCATCTCTCTTTATCTTCTGCACTGTGAACATCCTCTTTGTGAGCCTTAGAAAATAAGTGACTCCTGTAGGGAAATTGAGTGTGAGTCAAATTTAAGGTAATAATTTAAAGGTACTTTCAGGGAATTTGCCTTCTAATAATTTATGACTATTGTTGTCTTCAGTTTCAGACAAGATAATTTATGCAGTAGTGTTGTCAGAGAAGCTCTGGACATCCAATCAACTTTGAATTTAAGATGAAGAACAAATAATTTTTTAGTATAAATATGTCTTAAGTATTGCATTGGGTCATACACTGGCTTCTACTGAAAAATTACTTGTTGTTTATTCGCAATTCAAATGTAACTCAGTATTCTGCATTTTCATTTGCTAAATCTGGTCACCCTATACTGGTGATATGGGCTTCCAGCAGATATACAAGTGTGAAATCCTATATAAATCCCAAATAAAATGCTCTTTAGCCTTTTTAAATATATAAATATTGATTTTATTTTTAAATTTATATTTATTATTTTTGAGAGAGAGAGAGAGGAGAGGCAGAGAGAAATCCCAAACAGAGAATCCCAATTAGGCTCTGCACTGACAGTGATTTGGGGTTCCAACTCAACAGACTGTGAGGCCATGACCTGAACTTAAATCAAGAGTTGGATGCTTAACTGACTGAGGCACCCAAGTGTCCCTTTTTAGCCATTTTATTTATTTTTAATTTTTTATTGTTTATTTATTTTTGAGAGAGAGAGAGAGAGAGACAAAGTGTGGGGGTGGGGGGGCAGAAAGACCAGGAGACACAGAATCCAAAGCAAGCTCCAGGCTCTGAGCTGTCAGCACAGAGCCCAGACACAGGGCTCAAACTTGTGAATCACAAGATCAAGACATGAGCCGAAGTCAGAGGCTCAACTGACTGAGCGTGCAGGCGCCCCTAATTTAAAAAACACCATTAGGAATCACTGGATTAGCTTTGGCACATTTGGTTTCTTTGAGCTTCTCATTTTTCATCTGTAAAATGCAGTGAACACTGTCTCACATCGTTCTCAGTTTTGCCTGCTGATTAGAATCACCTGGGGGGCCATTTACAACTCCTGAAGTCCCAGGACCTTAGACCAATTACATCTGGATCTCTGTGTGGTGGAGCCCGGGGGGTGTTACATTGGCAAGCCCCACCCAGTTACTGCGGTGAGGCAGCCAGGGTGAGAACCGCTGCATCACTCCTAGTGAGCTGTGGGGTTAAGGGACTCAGCAACTGCAGAGTACCTCCCCGAGCATCTGGCATGTATAAGGCAGTCCCTGCGTTACGTTAGGAAGAAGGCTATCATGGAAGAGGAAGGAGAAGAAAGTGTGTCGAGGTAGGGTGACAGGCTGTGCAGTGATAGAGGCGTACAAGCATGTGGCCCATGTGCGATGTTGTGGGCTCATCTGTATGTATGGATGGGACATAGCTTCTTGGGGACAGCAAGAAACCCAAGGAAGGTGGGCTGAAGCCAGGTTATGGAAGTTGTGGACCACAGCAATGAGTTTATGCTCCATCTTGTGAGCCATGGGGAGCCATTGCCAATGCTCTTGCTCCTGAAGTGGGGAGTTTCCATGGAAGCCCATGTGTGGCCATCTTGTATGTGTGCATCTCAAAGGAAAATATGAGTCAGATGAGATCAACGAGGGGCACCGTCCCCCTAGTATGAATCCTTTCTGTCTTGTTCAGTGTTGTATCTTCAGTGGGACTCAATAGTGATGTTTATCGAAGGAGTGAATGGAAAAAACAAAACCAAAACCAAACACAGTGCTCAACAGAGGCAGCAGGGCAGGACTGGGGGGGATGTGAAGGCAGAGTTCTCCAGTCTTTGGTGACCTTGGGCACCACCGGACAAATCATGGCCCCTTCTGGGCCTCTGTTTCTTATCTCTTACATGGAGGGCATGAACTTTGAGCTCTAAATTGAGAATTAAATTCTTCGGGTCCTGAGTAATTAGTGACCTTCCTATTGATATTGTGGTCTTGGTGAAAACTCCTTTTGAGAGTGCTGATGTTTCAGTGATTTCTAGAAGAGGGGCCCCCAGACTTCAGGGTCCTGCAGGTCACTAGGGCTGCTGGAGGAAACTCAGCCCACCACAAGTTGGGCAGCCCCACATCCGAGGTGTGGCTGGACCAGAGCCTCAAGCGTCATTTCCAGGTTGTAGGTATAAGCAGTGTGATGGTGGAGAGTGGGCCCGGTGGACCTTGGACAGCCAAGGGCTCCCCGTCGGGTGGAGAGGGGGGATGTAACCAGCCGGTTCTCAGCTCAGCTACTCAACTCAGTGCGGGGGCTCTGGGCAACTCACTTCCTCTGTTTGCATTTTAGTTCCCTTCGTGGTAAAATGAGGAATTTATATTAAGTCAACTCTATAGAACATTTTCAGCTTTCAACTGCCATGATTTCATACTGCATTCTTGGGCTTCTTTTATCTTTATCTCCACATACCCTGTTTCTAAAGATCCAGGTCCCATGACACCTTTCCTTCCCCGTGCCTTCAGAGACAGGAATCAAAAAGCTGACTCTGCACCTCTCTGTGCCTCTGAGCCTTTTGCTCATAAAGAAGGGAAAGCTGGTTAGTTTTTTTTTTTTTTCCTCCTTCTTTACTGGATATTTTTAGCTTTTCTTAAAGCTCCTCACGTTGAGCCTTAAAAAGAAGTAAGAACCTCTTCCAAAAATGCAAATGCTCTGGCAAGAAGCAAGAGGGGTGTTTTCAATCTTCCCAGAACAATTGTTTTCTCTCCTATTGACATTCATGGGGCCTAGGGGTGAAGATGGGGGCTGCAGAGGGGGAGGCATGAGGGTGTCCTGACCACCAGAATGACTCTGTGGCCAGGAGGAGTGCTTTCCTGGGGGGCTGCCTAGAGTATGTGTGCTGTGGGCTGGCTTTTCCAGCCTCAGACATTTGCTAAGATTGCTCCTGAACACCTCTGGGGGGATAGTGGCTTGCTGTCTACATCGAGAGTGTTGCAGGTGCCGACAGAGCCTGGAGGTCAACTGGAGGTTCTTTCTCCCCACCAGCCCCCAGCCTCATGCACGGACTTTGGAAGTTGGTAGGAGCTGCTGGTGGTATTGAGATGCATCACTGGCCCAAGGGAGAAATGACAGTGAGAGCAAGGTGGAGTTCCAGTTGGCTTAGTTTGTGTCCCTATCACTGTTTCTAATTTGGATGCTTTCACTGTTTGTTTGAAGTCTTGTCCTCATGCATCACTACTTCCTCTGTCTCCCCATAGCACCAGGTTCACAGCATGAAGAACACCTGCTGAGGAAGGAATGTTGAGTTGTGTCACCACCTGCTTCCCAGGAGGGGGACAAGGAAAGGGGAAGAAAACTGCCTAACGCAGTGGTCACCATGCTAGGCACCTGAGCATCTACTATTTCACTTACTCTGTATTATGACAATCTCATAATTATGTCTAATTCATACATTTGATTCTAGCTCATAGTAGCTGCTCACTATCTGTTCAGTGAAAGGAACGAAGACTTTTCATTTATGTCTTTCAGGCATAAAGTTAGACAAACTAATTCGAAGTTTGCCTATATTCTGGGATGCCTGGCTGGGCTCAGACAGAAAAGCCTGAGTTTCAGCCCAATGCTGGGTGTAGAGATTACTTTATTAAAAAAAAAGAAAATCTTGGTGTGCCTAGGTGGCTCAGTCAGTTAAGCGTTTGACTTTGGCTCAGGTCATGAGCTCATGATTCATGGGTTGGAGCCCTGCGTTGGGCTCTGTGCTGACAGCTCGGAGCCTGGAGCCTGCTTTGGATCCCTCACTCTCTACCCCTCCCCCCTCATGCTCTGTCTCTTTCTGTCTCTCAAAAATGAGTGAACATTAAAAAACTTAAATAAAATCTTTAAAAAAAGGAAACAAAAAGTGCCTACATTCAGAAATACTGACTTGGGCTAAAATCTTGTTGAAAAACAATACAGTTTGGTTCTGCTTCTGTCAAACTCATGGGCCATTGGTGAATACAGGCTCCATAAGGGCCCATTGAATATACTCTGGCTTGAAATTACTGTGCAGAAAATGATTACTTTGACATCACCATCTGATAATGACAGACAGCAGCCCTCCGGCCTTTACACACTCAGTCACACTTCCCAGATGTTAGTGACAGAGGGGAAGTAGGCAATGTGGCCACATTTGTGCACCACAGCTTCTGTCAGCTCAGCTCAGCCTGACCACACCTGGACCACAGACTATGGAAAGTCCATGTCCAGAGAATTATGAGTCACTCAGGAAAAGGATGTAAGGATGTGGACCTTCCATGGGTTTTCTTAGAGAGAATGAGCCCTGCTATTTACAGCTGAGGAAGCCCATGGCCCTGGAAGGAAGGTGATGACTCAGATGTTAATTTTGTCTTGGCTTCTTGGTGGCCACAGCCAGGGCTCCCATGTCTTCCTCTCCACTGTGTGCTGTGATCTCCCCAACCTGCTGTTGACCTGAAGACATGATGTTTAATTGGTTGTCTGGGCATTATTGACTTATTATTTACTTTACTGATTTACAAAGCTCTGAGAAAGTAGGGAGGAACCCAGTCACCTCTGGATATGCAATATGAGTTGAGCCAACTTTCCCTTGATAATTTTGAGGCATATGGAGAGAGACACTGAATCAAGAAGAAATACAGCCACACTCGGACCATGATGCCTTTACTTTTCTAAGTGTTTTTCCATCATACCAGCCAGTGGTGTTCTAGATATTTATATGTTCAGAAGACGAACACTGGCCAGCAGGAAAGAGAGATGGAATGAGCATAATTAACAGAATTAGAGATGAGTTCAAATGTACACATTAGATGTTTGTGGAGTACTTTTGGGCCCAGATGGTCTTATATACATTAGCTTGCTAAATCTTCTCCTGTACCTTAGGGGTGAGCTGCTGTTATACCCATTTGTAAGTAAGTAAGCAGAGGCCTAAAAGGTTGAGAAACTTGCTCAAGATCATGAAATTTGTGTCAGACTCACAGTTTGAATCCAGCTCAAGCTGATAGTGACCTGATCTTGTTCTACAGAAGCGAAGGCTCTTGCATTCTTGTGGGACCTCACTTTGACCAGTTGGATTAACCCTTACTGAGCCTTAGGGCTGGACACTATGGGGTCCTTGTCCATGGCCTCGAGGAGCATCATTGTGACCTACCTAAAGTAGGCTGCTACATTTACATGACACATTGGGTAATAGTTCAGCTGGTCATCTTAAATTAAATGCTAAAATTTTCATCCCAGTAAGGGTTCAGAGAGGTTCATGTTGCTGATGGACAGTTGGGTCAGGGGATTTTATACCCCTCTTGTTGGTGTAATTAGGGTCTGGATCTGGATAGGCAGATGGTGGAAAATGATCCTTCAAAATGGGCAGTAAGACCCAGGCTCCTGAGTGGCTCAGTCAGTTAAGCGTCCAATTCTTGGTTTCAGTTTAGGTCATGATCTCATGGTTTGTGGATTCAACTTCACATCAGGCTCTGTTCTGACAGCATGGGGCCTGCTTGAGATTCTCTCTCTCTCTCTCTCTCTCTCTCTCTTTCTCTCTCTTTCTCTCTCTCTCTCTTTCTGCCCCTCCTTGGCTCTCTCTCCCTTTCAAAAATAAATAAATAAACTTAAAAAATAAAAATAAAAATAAAGGGGCAAGAAGAACAAACAAAGAAAGGAAGAGGTGGGTAAAAAAAGGTTTTTATTCAAAAAAGTCCACAGTGTCTTTAATTCAGTGTCTTTCACGTGCTGGCTATTTGGAAGGCAGATGGGAAGAAATGAGAAAATGTCATTTTTGAAACATAGTTCAGCATGTGTCTACAGCAGTAGGCTCCTTACCTATAGATGAAAAGAGATGGTCTGAGTCTCCCTTAGCCCTCCCCCCCTCCAAACACCCAGTACCTGGGGGCCTCTCTGAAGGGACATCTTCCAGAGTTGGCTATCATCACAGTACCATTGCTACCATTCAGCGGTGGGTAAAGCCACACTACCATGCCATTTGGGATTGTATTTCCCCCATGAGAAATTTGGGGGAATCAGGTATCTCATTTTCTTTCGATGATTATCCAGATTTTTATCACTTTTAATAGTAGTACAAATCATTTTTTGATTATTGATAACCATTTGAAAATAATTTTTGAACAAAGGATCCCATATACACATCATTGTTTACTTGTGAACTATTGGCTATACCTTCGTGTTAACATACAATGCCTTTAAAACATATGCTAAGTGTCCAACTTTGGCTAGGTCATGATCTCATGGTTTGTGAGTTCGAGCTCTGCATTGGGCTCTGTGCTGACAGCTCAGAGTCTGCTTGAAAATTTTTCTCTTGCTCTCTTTCTGCTCCTCCCCTGCTCATGCTCTGTCTCCGTCTCTCAAAAATAAATAAACATAAAAAATATCAAAAAATAAGTCTTAAATTGATGAGGTACATAGAAGTCCTAGAAATTCCTTCATTGAATGCCTCAGTGAGTCTCCACATGCACTTTAGGAGAACAGGGCTTTCTGCCAGAGACCCTAGAATAATGTCTTTCAAAATGGCATTTTCAAAATGGCCCCTCCCTGCTGTAGGGGCATCCTGGGGCCTCCATAATAAAGCATGACAGACCTACACAGCAGAAATATATAGCTACCTATCACATGGTCGGTGATCAATAAATACATCTTGAATTGAACTGAGCTTTTTGAGAAGTGTACAATTTTTTTTCTAAAGTTCATGGCAACTTCCCCATCAATTATCTTTATGCGAATCTTTGAAATTCATCAACTGTCTTAAGGTCAAGCCCGTGTGCAAGTAGACAGCCTCTCCCAAGTGCCCGTCAGTATTTTTCCCACAGTTTTTCAAGGAGAATGGAAAGCATTTGTTAGTACGTGTTCAGGCTCACAGAACTTTACTTAATTAAGCAGAACTTGGCTAACATCTGGGGTGGAGACACGTTTTCCCCACAGAAAATTGCCTTGTTCACTCCGGATGAGTCATGTCCCTAAGTCTTGGCCCGGGAGTGGGTGTTCAAGGGAATTGGGTCCCGGCTTCCAACGACCATGAAATGCTCTTTCTGTAAGTGGCAGAATTTTTGGATGATGCAGAAACACCTGCATTTCTCTCCAGCTTTGGAGGAAGTCATATTTTCCCGAGTGTCGTGGGGACTTCTAATTGAAATATTCAGGGTTCCTGCTTATCTTCTGGCACGCTACAGCACAGGGAGGGAATCTAGATGACTAGTACCTGTGCCTTCTATTTTGGCTTCATTAAATAATGCTAGCTCCTGCCGTGGAAGAGACTATTTCTCCAGCTTACAATTGATTGAATATTTTGCTTTAGATCAACATTCGATCAACTCTAGATGTCTGTTGTTATATGCATTATCAAGCACTCAGGAAGTAGAGATACATGTCTTTCAATCCATTTCACGTCACCCATCAGCTGTGTAAGTTCATCACCCCAAAGTTATTTTGTTCCCTTTGTGAACAAGAAGAATTCAGATAATCAATGTCCTTGCAGCATGAGAATTACCTCTGCCTCTTTGACTCAGAAATGATTTGTCCTAGAGAGAGTTGACTAAAGGAAGTTACTTTCCATTTTGGACCAACACAGCTTTTCCACGGACAGCGTGGAGCAGTGGGAGAAAGCCACTTGGGTCTTCACTTCTTTTTCAGTAAAATGGGCACGAATGGCATTTTTCTCCTTGTCAAAAAATGACTTGTTGATAACTGGCTGAAATATTTTCCCCCTATAAATAAACTTTGAATCAACAAGGTAAGGATGTAGCAAAGTGCCTGACATGTAGTAAACCACATTTATGGTACATTTTTTGTGCCAAACACTTTCCTATTGTCTCATTAATCCTTACAATGAGCTTTTAAAAAAAAATCTTCCATAAGTAAGGAAAGTAGAGTGCTGAGGATTCAGAAGCCAGGGATAAACACATCTAGAACACTCTCACTATTTGCTTTATGTTGGTGTCCCGAGGCATTCAGCAGATTTTGCTCTCCTCTGACCATTTCAAAAGTTGAGGAGCTTGCCTGCCACACTGGACTTTCAGAAAAGACTGTGTCCAATGTCAATAACAATGGCCAGCCTGCCCCGTCGTGGCACAGCGCCCATCTCTGTGATGTAAACTACATGCTGGAGAGCGCTTCACACGATGACAGAATGGAAATATTCCATTTCCCTTCAACAAGTGACCTTTCATTAGTTTGAAAGAGCAGCTTACATACCAGTGATTCAGTATCAAAAAGCAGAATTATTTGTTTTTGAGAAGGCTCACCACCCACCTGCGTGTTCCCTTCCGCTCAACCCCCTCCCTCAGACTTCAAGACAGCGAGTTGCAGGGGATAAAACATAAGGCCCTTGTTAATTGCAAATTAATCGTGCCAGGAATACATGCAGATGGCACCTGAAGTCATTTGCTGACAGCTTTGTATTCTGGTTATGTTTTTCTCTCCTGCAACACAACTGTGCACTGAGCAAAAGCAGAGGGGTCTTAGATTCGTATTTAGCTCTGAGTTTCCGAAGGATGAAATCCATGTCTCTGGCTTACCATTATCCTTAGCTTACAAATTCAATGGTTTTTGCTTTTACTTACTTATTAATTTTAACCAGTTCCAGGCATTGGTGGTTCCGAGGACACAGGTGTGACTCTGGACAGACGTTCTGTATGTTCAACTACGCTTGCTTAGCTAGTACATATTGTGCTGTGTTCATTTTCTCCGTCTTGAGCAATCAGTTGTGAACCTCCAGTGTGCTGATATGTCCACAGGGGACATTTGTGCTTTAGTTGGCACTTAGACTGAATTAATCCAATAACCTTTTCTTTCTTTGGAGAGTGACATTTCAGGAAAACTTTTACAGGTTGCCTGCCAACTGCCAAAGTCAATTAAGCGAAGGCAAACCCCAAAATTTGTAGTAGGGAATGTTCATGGTCCCAAACCGGATGACTTGGGTAAGTCATCCTCTTGAGTTCCTGAATATTTTTCAACTCTGATGGGGACTAGTTATATATTTGAAAAGTTCCTTTGAATATAAAGCACGAGATAAGATTTTTCTAAAACCTTGAGCTTCACATTTTAAGACAAGTGGTAGGACCATGTGTGATACCGTGACAGACCATGGCTAGCCAACTGGACTCTAACCCTGCCTGAGCTTCTCAAATATCTATCCATCTTCCCTGTCTTTGTGATTAATCCTTCTAGAGAAGAAGAGCGAGGTCAGACCGAGGTCTGTCTGGGTATAATGTGATTGACCTGGGGGAACAACTGAAATATCCTGTTACAGGAACCCCAGTTTGAGGGGGGAAGCAGAAGTTCCCGCTCAGCACCTCTTGGCTTCTGTCTCATGAACATGTGACAGCCTAGCCATGGGCACATGCGCTGAGAAGTGGTCGAACTCAGATCACAGCCTACTTGGGAGCCTTGAAACCCGTGAGCCTACTGGAGGGCCTGGGCTGTGGCTGGGGGTAACACAACTAGCCGAAGCAAGTGGCAGCGTGTTGGAAATCTGAAGACTGCCAAAGCTTGGCTTCCGCTTAGTGGCACCGAGCACACCAATTCATGCCCACCTCTCAGTTTAAATATGGAACCAGTAATGATCACCCATGGGTGCTCATTGCATGTTGCATTCTTGTAATTAAAAGTGTGACCCAAACTCTGAATAGTAGTTTCAATTCTGAATACAAGTTTCAATTCTGGGCTTTTCTCCAGCCGGGTGCCCTCTGAAATGTCCTTTCCACATGTCACCTCCTCCAAGTCCCCTTTCCAATGTGTCTCTCATTTTGCTGTGTGGGTGTATCTTACCCACTCCTCCATGCTCTGGAGAGCTTACGCCCACCTCCCCAGGAGCTGATGGTAATGGTGGGAGCCTCAGTCCCAGGCTTGGTCCACAGGAGGCATTTGTGGGCAGAGAGCCTTTTGGCCCACTGTGCTTCATGCCATCTGGATAACTACCACCTGCCTCATGACTAGACACAGAGCTTGCCTCTGAGAGAGACACGATAAGAGAGACTCTGCTAGGAGAGGCCGGGCAGGGAACCTGGGAGACAGTGTGGTGGATGTGGAGTGGGAGGGGGCCAAAGCATGGCTGCCCACACCAGGTAGAGTAGCCACCTGCTCTGTCTTCCCCTTCAGAGTGTGCAAAGAGTTTGCCCTTGGTCCCACGCTGCTCTTGAAGGTCACTGATGAGGGGGGCCTCCTGGGATTAACACCTGTGAAATGGTGAGGACAAAGAGTCTGCCTGGGCAGAGGGAGGAGTTGAATTGAGATGTGGGGCCCATCAAGGCTCCAGCTGAGTCCACGAGAGCACTGCACTGGGCTGGACCTTCAGAAAGGTGGTGAGTTTCCACCATGGGCAGGGGATGGTGTGGATGAGATGCTGGATGCAGGCTGACCCCGGAGGTGGTGTGAACGTGGGTGAGGCTCACTGTCAGCCAGCGCCTCCCATGTCGAGTGGCACACTCCGCCTCCTCGCCTCACCCCCCTACTCAGCCGTCTTCTCCATGTCTTACCAAGCAGAACTCCATTAGCGCTAACTGGACATTTGCTATGTGCATAATTAGGGCAACTGCTGACGGTTTTATTTTTAAGTAGGAACTACAGCCCCGGACATCCCAGACCAGCGTGTGTGTGTGCGTGTGTGTGTGTGTGTGCGTGCGTGCACACGAACTGGTCAGGAGAGGTGGAGGAATCTTTGCACAAACACAAGACCGAACATAAATGCCGAGAGGAGATATAAATATCCCTGGAGGGGGTTTACTGAAGGAAGGCACGGTCCCATCCAGCTGTGGATGGGCAGAAAAAGATTTCTACATGTAGTGTAAAGGAGTGTTGAGCCATCCTATTGTCCACCTGAAGTAATATAACACTGTGTGTTACTTATACTGCATTTTAAAAAAGAAAGACAAAAGAAAAGAAAAGTTCCTGGAGCAGGTGGTCTCGGGCAGTTGGAGTTGCTACTAGGCTGGGCAGGACCCAGACACGACGGAGGCTGAGGCATGGGCATCCCGAACAGAAGGGGTGGTCCGGGCCAAGGCACAGATACGGCAGCACGTGGAGCGTATTTGGGGTGAAGCGAGGGCTGATACTTTACTCTGGCCAAATAATAAGGTGAGGAGGTAACAGGGCAGAGGTAAGGCGGTCCGTTGTTTCCCTACCCCCACCCCACCCACTTCTAAACCGCAATGTGTTCAAAGACTGTGTTATTGGTACGGCGCCGGCCACAAAGGGGGCGCTCAGTCACCACCCGAGGGTCTCACTCCGTCAGCCGTCTTTCCGTACCTTTCTTGTATCACACAAAAAGCAGAGGTTGAAATATCAGTTCTCTTGCTTTCTCACTGCCCGTGGTGGCTCCTCCTGACCCCACATTCTTCCCGCAAGTGGATAAGGATTCTTTTTAAAACCTCCTCGGATGAATCCCGCAGCTACTTGTGAAGGAACCTGAAATGAAGTGGCGGGTTCACACACTCGGAAGAAATAAGCAACTTTGGTTTTTCCAAGCTCTGTAAGGGGAGATCGCTTGCGAGCCCAGCTGTGTGGCCCTGGACCAGCGCTTCACCCTCGGGGTCTGGTGTCCTGGGCAGTGACAGTAAGGATAGCGGTACCTCCTGCACAGCACCGTCGTGCGCATTAAACTGAGGACATGTGTGCTAATGTGCATCTTCGGGACGGCAGAGATGCAAGTTCAGGGGCCCCTGGGGGACTCGGTCGGTTAAGTGTCTGACTTCGGTTCAGGTCATGATCTCACTCGGCTCAGGTCATGATCTTGAGGCCTGTGAGTTCAAGCTCTGCGTTGGGCTCTGTGCTGACAGCTGAGCCCAGAGCCTGCTTAGGATTCTGTGTCTCCCTCTCTCCCTCTACCCATCCCCTGCTCGCACTCTGTCTCTCTCAGAAATGAATAAACACTAAAAAAAGAAAAAGAAAAAGAAATGTAAGTTCAAACCTGGAGTATGCATGCCAGTCATGAAGATGCTTCCCGGAGGGTTTTCCTTGCCCCTGGCTCACATTCTTTCAGAAGACAGGGGTGTGCCTGTGGACCACCAGATAATGTCAGCTGATGGCTGAATTCTGTTACAGTGTCTGACAAGACACTTGATGATTTTCATGTGCTTTGCTTATTTATTTTTAAGAGAGAGAGAGAGAAAGAGAGAGAGCAAGAGCGAGCTAGCGAGCATGAGCAGGTGAGGGGCAGAGAGAGAGAGAGAGACACGGAATCTGAAGCAGGCTCCAGGCTCTGAGCTGTCAGCACAGAGCTGGTCATGGGGCTCGAACTCAGGATAATCTGCAGTC
Organism: Suricata suricatta; assembly: GCF_006229205.1. Taxonomy (NCBI): domain Eukaryota; kingdom Metazoa; phylum Chordata; class Mammalia; order Carnivora; family Herpestidae; genus Suricata; species Suricata suricatta. Next base: position 159,769,524 of record NC_043703.1, read on the forward strand.
TGGGCAGCAGCCAGCCGCCAGGGAAAGCTATAGTTGGTGAGGTCCGGGCAGGGAACGCTTTGCCACCTCTGCAGGAAAGTCCACCCCCGGGCCATGCTGAGCTGCACCCCCACGTTCACCTTGGTTCTGTCTACCCCAACTTCTCCAGTCTGCATTCCGGAGTTTCAGAGAAAAGAAATGCTTTCACTCACGTGCAGGTCTTGGGCACATGGATACAAAGCTGAAATCAGCATCACGTACCCCAGGCACAATGTTTTAGAAGGGTATAAATACAGGGGTCCCTACATGCCCCTCTCCATCACCGTGCTTGGTGCAGAAGACCTCCATACACAGGTAGCCGCTGAATGAGTTTTAGAGTTGAGGGAGTAGCATGTGGGCAGGAAGGATCCAGGAAGGCTTCTTGGAGGTGGCGGAGCCTGTGCAGGACAGGGAGCAGGAGTGAATTTGGCAGCAGGAGGGAGAAACCTTAGCAGTCAGGACTAGATCCACTGAATAGGGAGCTCAGTGTGGGAGATGCATCAATGGGAGGGGGGTCATACATTCGGCTCAAGCCTGTGGAGGGCTCCCCGGGCAGCAGGCAGCCAGACAGGCCTCCAGGAAGATGAGGAGGAACATTTGCTTGCAGGAGGCTGCTCGTTAGTGATGCTCTTAATGGCCTAGAGGCCTAGAGAGCCCAGGAGAATGTGCTGGAAAGGTGGGGCGCCCCCAACACGGAGGTGGTCCAGAACTACCCAGACATTGCACTCTGTTTTCTCCAAAGGATCCTATGACCCACTGGGCTCAGAGCACCCTAGGGCTTCACCCTGTGTGCTGTAGGTCTTTAACCAGATTCGATGTGGTAGTTTCACCTTTGGGGAGAGAGTGACTAGCTACCACGGCCCAGGGTCTCTTCTCCAGAGGGATTTGTGCCAGGAGCACCTCATGATTAGCTTGCTCCCGGTTTACAAAAGGCCTTTGTTGGGTGCTGACAGGTCATTCATATAGCTTTGTTCTCAGTTTCCAAGTTGCTCATGCCTGCCTCCTGGGATTGGGGGGGGCGGTCAATGTGACTGCCGACTGGAAGGTGAAAGTGACTGAAAGGTCAAAGTTAGCTGGTCCGGAAGAACAGGTTTGCAGGGACAAAAGGATTCTTTCCTTTGAGGACGCGTTCCTGTTCGGTTCTTTTGAATGTTCCGTGAGATGATCCTGTGCCCTTGACTATGAAGCTGAGTGGGTTCCTTTCAGGTCCCTGGGTGTCGCTGAAGGTTTGAAGGTAGTCAAGGTAGGAAGGGACCTTGTGAGAAGAGCCTGTTGCAGAGATAAGCCCAGTACAGAGAAGGAGGAGCAGAAGGAGGAGGAGAAAGAGCAGGAGGAGGAGGAGGAGGAGGGAGAGAGGGAAGTCCATCTGCATTTTTGGTCTTTTCCTGTGATAAACTCTGGAGTTCCAGCAAGAGTATCTTATTTCAGAATAACTTTCTCATTGATCCAGAAGAGCCCATAGAGCTGGTGCCATGAATTCCCACAGTTGATCACTATGTTTGCAGGCCTAATAGTTACAGTAAAAAGACATTTGAGAAGTGCTTTCAACTGTATGGAATTATTTTTATTGTTGTCACATTGCATCCTCTCAGCAGCCGTTCGGAGCTGCTATTCTTGGGATCCTTTAACATCATCTTTTTAATTGAAGTGCACAAAGGATCCCTCATTTGCTCCAGGTGGAATGCATCCGCTCTGTTTCTTTCTCCTCCTGTCAGGGTTCAGTGTCACCTGGTCTCGGTCCAGGTCCACCAAGAACATATTTACTAAGCAGGATGGGGTGACGGCCACATGAGTCTGAAGGAGGGATGTGGGAGACGCAGGAACATTTGCCACTGAGCATCACTACCGAGTAGAGGCTTTTACTACCCCGGTTTCCAGATTTGCAAGTGGAGGACAGAGAAGGGAAGGCATCTGGCCGATGAGCAAACGGTGACCTGGCGGGACCTCTTTCACAGACAGGGCACAGCCTCCGGGAGCAGAGGGACAGGTCTGCAGGTCCAGCAGTCGGCAGCCCAGAGGTTAGAGAGGAGGCCACGGGCGGGGGGTCCTTTCTCCCTCCTTGCTGTTTCCAGCACAAAACTGGATTCTGGAGTAAGATAGAGTGCCTGAAGGTGCTGAAAAGACTGGAAAGTGCCCTTCCTTCTCCCCACCCCCTGGCAGCACTGCCTGGCTTCCCGAGAGCAGGGTTTGCACTTTGTCTTCCTTGCATGGGGCTCGGTGGAGCCAGGCCGGGCATCACGGTCCTTCCTCTGCACACAGGCACGCGGGGTGCCCAGGTCCGGAACCGTACTGCCTGGTGGCCCTGGACCTGACCGCTGCAGTGAGCCGCCCAGAGCTGTCAGTGCAGAGAAGGCTCAGCCTTCCAGCACTCCCTGGACGGCATTCCTCTGCACCCAATGCCCTAAAATCCCTTTGGAGAGGAGAGCCCTGAACATCACGTGACTGCATCCCAGAACGTCCTGAAACTCCCCCCAACCTGATAGGGAATAATTATGCAGTTCAGGAGCCGAGAAGGCAGCTCCTTGTGCTGGTCAGGTAGTCTTTTTTCCCCGGAAGTTACATAAAATTCAAACAATCCTAAGAGCACAAGCTACACACGGACCACGTTAAGCCTGGCAAATGCAGTGATAAATCCTTAGTACTCATAAAGTTCAATGCTGTCCTTTACTGCCTTTCAACAATCAAATTAAACTTGAAAGCGTTTTTTTCTCACCATAGGGAGGAAAAAGTGCCATTGAAAAAAATCATCTCATTAGCAAGGGTCTAGCCTGCTGACACCATGCCAACCAGAGGTAAGGTCAATCTCTTTATCACAGCAAAGTCCTTTTTCCTAAATTGGGGAAATTAATGTATACCTGAACATAGGGACAGTTTCTCCCTTTTGATGTGGTTTTTTTTTTTTGACGAGATTGAAAACTAACATTGAACCTGGCACATGTATTAAATGATGATACCACATGTATTAAATTTTTTCATGAGAATTTATAAAGTTGCCCACGGGATAAAAGTTATGTTCACGATAGCAGAGCAGACCTAGGGGGCGATTTCTAAAGAGCATATTCAGCATATTAATTGTTGCTTAGATAACAGTCCTCTCTCTTCAGGGCCTCTTTTTGGGTTTAACCCCAGAACCGGCAAATTAATACGGTCATGGTACAGCCAAAAGTTGTATCGCTTACTGGTTCATTACTGTTCAAATCAAAATTCATACTTTTCCAGATCTCCCTGGGGTTACTGGGGAGGGAAGGTTATCCTTCTGCGGAATAATCTCTCCTGCTCTTACTCCACAGTGTTAAGAGAAACAGCCGATCCTAGTACATCAATTTTCATATTAATGGGTCGTGTGCAGAAGCGTCAGCTTCCTCTTTCTACTCAGCACCCGTCTCCCCCAACTGCACGGCCTCTGACCTCCTGCCCTTCCCCAAATCTCAGCTCAGGGTCAGTTAAGTGACTCGGCTTCATTTTTTAGTCAAAATATGGAGCTACGTCCTAATTTTCAGGTTGCTGTTTCTCAAAAATGAATGTGATCTTGCAAAACCTGGGTCCTGCTGGGAGAGGGGCTCTCTGAGCAGGTCCGGGGGTTGTGTGTGGGGGCACAGTCCACGTGAGTGATCTGCGGACAGAGAGCAGGAAGCCACCCAAGACACTAAATTGTAGTTTCTTATGGATCTGTACCTTCTCATCCAAGCCTGGCCTCCCGTGTCATGTGACTTAGTCTACACCTTAGCTTTAATGATTTTGATGGACCCACATCACATCTGAACCAATGATGGGTCAAAATCGGAAATTTTTTACTCTAGAATTATGAACAGGGACAGGAGAGGGACCTCTTGATTTCCACGTGGATTACACTCTATCCGAATTACTGAGAGACAGTAGTTTTCCCCTTCTTGCTAGCATTTACCACCTCCATTTGTACCTGATACCCAGAGGAAATTTGGAGAAACATGGAAGGATCCAGAGTCAAATCATAAACAGCACACACTGCAGAGGGAGCATTTTTCAGCAGCCTGAGAAACAACATGATCATTTCGTTCCTATTGCCCAGGAAGAGGCAGCCCTGGAAGGTTCCAGAGAAGGTGCTGCTGGCTCCATACGTAGAAACTGCAGCTGATTTGTGTTTTGGGGACAGAATCTTAACACCTTTCTGAAGCCGCCATGTGGCTTTTTCAGCTGTGAACACATGATGATCAGATGCTTCCTCTAATCAGGATTCCTTGTTCTAGGACACCACCTACATTTCCACATGTGACTTGATGCATGCTTTATTTTCTTCTGATTGAACTGAATCACCAGTGTGCTCCCAGAGATCCAGGGCCTCTCAACATTCCCTTGGTTTCAGAATCATGTGAAGAGCATTTGTTTCTTGTTTAGAGAGTCTATGATTTCCTTCATTGCTTTTATAGTAAGACTTTTGTACCAGACACTGTGCATTCCATGAGCTCCTTTTCTAGAAAGACAATGGGGGGCGCCTGGGCGGCTCAGTTGGTTGAGCATCCGGCTTTGGCTCAGGCCATGATCTCACGGTTCGTGGGTTCTAGCCCCATGTTGGGCTCTGTGCTAACAGCTCAGAGCCTGGAGCCTGTCTTTGGATTCTGTGTCTCCCTCTCTCTGACCCTCCCCTGCTCCCTCTCTCTCTCAAAAATAAATAAAACATTAAAAAAATCTAGAAAGACAATGGTAGGCAGACCCTTTTCATAAAAGTAATTCCAAGGCATGATATGCTGTCCTGGACTGTGAGAATGTCATTCCATGGGGACAACGACTTACATCAGTCTAATTTGAATCATCTTCAAGTTTATTCAAATGGCAGCCATTCTCTTTAAGACAAAACAAGATATAACCTAGCAACCCAAGTTGGTGCCAATGGATGAGGCTTGGCTTGATATAGCTCTTTGTAATTGAAAATATGTGTAACTCCTGGTAGCTTAGTGCCCCAAGTTACAAGACACAAAGTCTTACTTGGGTTTCTCAGTGCCGTGGGTTCTGGTTTTCATTTCAGAGTTGCTGCTAGACCTTGTGGGGGTAACTGCTTGCTGAGGAGTTTATACTGACGTCTGCCTCTTGTTTCACATCAACTCTGGGGTGTTGGAGCACAGCCAGACACATTTTTCTGCTCTGTGTCTTGTTATGAAGAAGTGTCCTGTCCAGAGGTCTGCTCTGCTGGGCACTATTATTTTTATTTACATGTGGAATGAGAATCTACTAAAATGAAGGTCCAGCAAGATGCATATGGTATTGGTAAAAATGTAGATCTGGACTAAATTCATTTTAAAATTGAATTGGGTGTTTCTTTATGGACTGGCCTGGAATGTGCTGTATGGAATCGCTCATTTCGAAAGTGTTTGTTCTCATTTTAGTGGGGACAGAAGCAGGGGGCCCCAGGCAGGCTCAGCGAATAATGTGTTTTGTGGCATTTCGTGCACTTGGAAGGGACAAATAAGAGTTGGCAAGAGTGAAGGCGGGTCTTTCTTCTCTGACGCTGCCGCTGTTTCGGAAGCAGATTCAACAAACTGCTGTGGTGTTTTCTTCCCCTCTCTTGTTGAGAAAAAGGCAAGGGCAGAGCTCATGGTTTTATGTGAACAGATTCATTACTGAAACCACTTTCTTGCCACTTTGGCCTGAGACTTAGTTTCATCAATCATTAAATGGGAATAATACAATAACTAGTTCTCGAAGAGTTGCTGTAAAGCTAATGTATAGATGTAAAAAGTTTACAAGACCAGTGCTCTGACTCCTGAGCTCTCGGGCCTCTATGGATGGAAAGAGTTTCAAGCAGTGCCTGCACATAGCGGGCACCAAATGCATGTTGGCTGCCATATTGCTCTGACTACTAATCATCGTTATCAACAATCATATTTAAACTACTTTCTGGAGCCTATGGGGATTTCCAACAGAAAGCTGCAGTAATTCATGACTCCAAGTGCATCTTGAGTCAGATGGCTTCCACTCCTTCCTTACTGGCTCTGGGATTTGGAGCAACACACTTAAACTCTGTCAACTTCAGCTTCTTCACCCATAAATGGAGATAATGATGGATCCCGCTGCATAGGGCTGCTGGAGCATTGAGTTAGCATATCGTGTACTATGTCAACATGATTTCATCCACATTGGACTCACTTGTCTTTCCCGCTCATTCTGTGGCTGTTACTGCAATTCCCTCCAGAGGCAACGTAAGAAGGTCTTTGAGGGAAGTGCATTGCCTCCCTCGTGTCATGCCAATTCTGACCACGATCAGCACCTTTATGTTAACCTAAGATTTCGTAAATCAGAGAGAAGCTAAGCTTGGATGAACACTTACCCATGGTTCTTAGGCATTAATTAGCTATACAGATGATTATTTTTCCTAGAATAGCCATGCTCATCCTTCTGAATTTGAGAGTGCCCACTCGCTTCTTTTGGTTTATCATCCTGGTCAACTATCACTTCAAATTCAACACAGTGATATGCTTCTTTTACTCTAAAGATGCCTAGGATTTGGGGGTTGCAACCCACAGGAGAAAAGCAAGAGAGGTAAGATAACTGTTCCAAGGGTAGCTTTGGGTAAAATTGATCCACATTAACCATTTACCCAACAGAGTGCTGCATGTGAGCCCTGATTAGACCAGCTGGAAATGACAATTCTTGGAGTCATTCGTGCACCTCCTAAGCTCCCTGCAAAGGCAGGAGACTGAGTAGAGACTTCACACGGAGCACAAAGTAGGTTCTCATTAATATTTATTGCATAGGCATCTCATAATCTAATCACTGTTCTGTGTCTAAGGATTCATTTCGGAAGACAAAGCACAACTCTTGGGATATATACAAATTCTTGTTACAACAAGCTTGGTGCTTCTTCCTCCTCTCTCCCCATCCCCTTTATTTAAAAATAGGTACAGTGAAACGCTGGAATCTCTGACCAAGAAGGCAAACGGACTGGATTCTATTCCTGGCTCCACCGCCCTTCTCTTGCAGCCTGGCAGTTCACTTGACCTTTCTTCCTGTCCCATTCCTTCAGGAAGATGCCTGCTGTGTGCAGACCCCTCGGGGGCGTTGGGAGGATTTCAGGAGTGAATACAACTATCTTGGGTTATAATATGATGCTGCCAACTACTTTGAGGCCCTGGGATGAAAGATGCTGTGTGAAAGAGCATTGTTATTGCATTTTGTTAAAAATATGGATCAAAGGCTGGCTGTACAGTAAGTGCTAAATGTTAATTATTGTTATAATATCATAACAAAGCAGATGCCAGAATGCGAGATCTCATGAGAAAACCTATTATAATAAGCCAGTGTGAAATGTACATATTACAAAGATATTTGGCAAGGAGGCAGATTTGGTTTTGAAATCTCAATGAACAATTAAGCTGAATAAAAAAATAACTTTTAATGCTATGAAAAATATAAGTGTCTTGACAAGTCTTCAGCATAAAAATAAGAAGCTGCTTTTTCTCCATAGAAAAGAGGCAGCATTATTGCCTCTCCCCCCGTGAGCCCCCCACCAAGCAGACGTTGTATTTATTTGTGGCATCCTTGAATATAGGGAAAAAAGCAATATTCTCACTTACGAAAAAGCAATATTCTCCCTTACAATGACCCTTAAAATACCTCTTTCCAACAGAGATGAATTGGGGGAAAATTCTCTAAGTTTATAATATGATAAATCTAATTCTTTTAAACTTCAAATGAGTCCATGTTCTACTGCCTGCTTGTCTTTCCTCCTCCAAATGCATTTTCCGTTTGATGGCATTAGAGAATGGACTCCTGCACGCATTCCTAAATGCCACCAGCTTCTCTTAGCTCAAGCTTCTCACATATTTTCAGATCGAGGAAGCAGAGTACATCATGTAATATCGTCTGGGAAAAAGGGAGGAGGAAAGGAGGGAAGGCATAGAAAGATGGATTTAGAGAGAGTTCTGTCCTAAAGAAAAAAAAGAGCAAGGTCAAGAGAAAATAATTCCTGTGTCCTCATGCTTTCTGAGAACAGACTATGTGTGAGCTCACCTAGCACACTCAGTATTATTTCTGGAACATTGTGAGAAATGAGAGACCGGCTCTCAGGGGGACAGTAAAAACATATATTTGCAAAAGGATATGTTTCATCTTTGGGGGAGAATGAGAGAGGCAGGTGAGTTGCACGTCTCCGAGCAAACTTCCAGGGGAGTATGTGCCCTCAGCTTAGAGTATTATGGCCAGATTATAATTAAAATTACAGTTACTGTGGCTCTATCGCCATGTTTATCGTCCCTGACATGCACCCAGAAACCTACCTGATATTAATTCATTCAGCACTAACTTTGTTTTCTTTCCTTTTAACATTTTCCCCTGTTACTCTATCTTTTAAAATGCATCTAAGGGGCACCCGGGTGGCTCAAGTCGGTGAAGCGTCCGACTTTGGGTCAGGTCATGATCTCACCACTCGTGGGTTCGAGCCCCATGTCAGGCTCTGTGCTGACAGCTTAGAGCTTGGAGCCTGCTTCGGATTCTGTGTCTCCCTCTCTCTCCACCCTCCCCTGCTCACAGTCTCTCTCTCTCTCTCAAAAATAAATTTTAAAAAAACATTGAAAAAATATTAAAACCCATGTGTTATTAGAAATAAATAAGCACCCTATTTGTTGGTTAAATGTGTCATGTTTCTTCCGTGTAAAAGGGGAAACCAAATGTAAAAAGAACTTATTTGGGATTTGTGTTGAAACAATCTAGACTTTGTGACTGAAAAAAAAAATCAGGATGACTTGCAATATTTGCCAAAGAAAGCCACTGTCCTTGTGTTCCTGTACTTCAAAGGGAAAAAACCCTCTAAGACATGCCTGACTTTGGACGGAGGTGGTGACGCCTGGGGAACGTGCACCCGGGCTGGTTCCACATGGCGCTGTGGAGGCATGGGCGGCCTGTCTTCCTCAGGATGCACTCATTGTTTCCCAGCCCCTGTGATAGCAAGACTTCATGAGCCTGCTTGAGCAGCTGCTCGTTAAAAAATAAATGGAGACGGGCATTGCAACTTCAGCTTTGTGGTCAAGATTTGGGGAAAGTGAAGCAGGTAGGCAGGCGAGCAAGGTGAGGCATGTGAGCCGATGAGAAGCTGGAAGAAAGGCTAGAAGTGGCTTCCTCTTCCAATCAGGCATTTCCCTCCATCCCCATTGGGTCTCAGCCTCTTCTGGGCAGGTGAGTCCCCAAAGTGGCCCAGAGTTGCTGGATAGCAGAGAGTGAATGTTATTTTTTTTTTAATCTCTACCATTGATAGTCTTCTCTTTGCCAGTTCATCAGCAACTGGTTTAAAACTTAGGAGCTTTCTAAATGATGATTTTGGGCTTTGATTCTTAAGGCATTTCATTCACTTTACAACAAACATAGTCTGTGAACAAGCACGTACTGTGAGCCATGCAGAAAGGAAGAAAAGTCAGGGAAGACCCAGTCCTGCCCTTGACCTGTTGCTGGCTCAGTAGGAAACAGAGCCATGGAAAATCAGTAAGTGCAGAAAGATTACAGAGGCCATGAGACAAGAAAGTGTGGGTTGGGTTAACTCTACTTGGGGAGCTAGAGGTCAAGATGCTGTCAGACAACAATGACCTTTGATCTGGGTCTTACGAGTAAGTGACTTTATCAGCTGGACAGATTCGGGAAGAGCACCTCGGCAGAAGAAGTCATGTGGGTGAAGCGGTTGCAGTGAGAAACCATAGGGGCCCTGGGGGGAATGGGAGCAGGTAGAGGTGAGCAAGACAAAGGCCAGGCTCTAATCAGGCTTTTGGACTGATGCTGTGGGCTGAATTGTGTACTCCCCAAATTCACATTTCAAGTTCTAATCCTGATACTTCAAAATATACCTGTTATTTGGAGACAGTGTCCTTAAAAGGTAGTCAACTTAAAATGATGTTGTTAAGGTGAGTCCTGATCCACTAAGTCTGGTGTCCTTATAACAAAAGGGACACTTGGACACAGATGTGCACACAGAGGGAAGACTATGTGAAGAGACTCTGGGAGGGGATGGCCATTCACAAGAGCAGTGAAGGGCCTGGGCCAGAGTCTTCCTCCCACCCCCAGAAGGAGCCAGCCCTGCTCATGCCTTAGACTTCTGGCCTCCAAAACTGAGACTATGAGTTCCAGTTTTGTAAGCCCTCAGCCTGAGGTGCTCTGTTGGACAGCCTCAGGGACCTAGAGCAGAGCAGTTTGGATTTTGGACACACGAATGCATGCCTCTACAATCCCACATTGGATTATAATGTGCACCTGGAGTCACTAAGTCCTGGCTGGGACTGAGGTTGTATTACTAACAAGCCCCGATGATGATAGTGCTGCTGGTCTGCAGACTACACTTTGAGAAGTGAGGCCATAGACAAAGACAAATTCCATCTTAGAATCTCCTTGTGAGCTCTTGAAAAAGTCCAGATGCAAGACTCTACTTAGACCAATGAGACAAGGCTCCTCCAAGACTCCAAGATGCAGAGTCCTCCAGGGTCTCCTCCAAGATCAACGAGATGCAAGAGGCCTCCAAGACCAATAAGATGCAGAAGGAATCATCCAAGACCAACGAGACAGGACCAACAAGATGCAGGACTCCTCCAAGACCAATGAGACAGGGTTCCTCCAAGACCAACGACATGCCATGGGATTCTTTAAGACCAGCGAGATGCAGAAGGAGTCATCCAAGAAAAGTGACAGGCAGTAGAAGTCCTACAAGACCAACAAGATGCAGTGGGATTCCTTCAAGACCAATGAGACACAGAACCCAAAGGCCAAGGCCTTTAAAAGTTTGCAGGGAGGTCTGGGCCCCACTGTTCTCCTTTCAGTCTCTCTGGGGAGCTCTGTCTTCAGAGCTGGGAATTATGTGACTTGGGGGACTCACCAAAAGGTGACTTAGCAGAATAAACGGGTGCAGGGCTGTGTTGTAAAAGTGCTGCTGGAGGCCAGGCTGCAGATGTGAGGGCAGAGGTGTGAGGCCCTCCCTGGTGCTCCCGGACTTGTTCACCTCAGAACACTGCACAAACTAAGAAAGCCATACAAGGGACATGGATTAAGGCAGAAGACTGGGGGGACCACATCCAGGGGAGAGAGTGGGCACGGGGAGGCCCAGAAATGCAGATCCCTGGGCCCCAGGCTCACCAAGAGCCTGGCACCTGTGGAGGGGACAGCAAAGGGTCACCTTGTCAGTGAGACTGTAACTCAGTGCCCCCATAGTGGAGAATGGGACAGAGTTTCCTGAAAAAATTAAGAGAAATGCCGCTTCTGAGTCTACACACAGAGGAAAGGAAACCAGAACCTGGAGGAGGCATCTGCGAGGCCGTGAGCACTGCGGCATCGTTCACAGTGGCCGAGGAGGGGAGGCCGCCCGTGTGGGGGAAGGAGATGCGGTCCTGGCGTGCTGGGGGGTGCTGTCTCATGTGGGAAAAAAGGAAGCTCTGACATCTGCTGGGATGGACCTGGAGGACATGATGCACAGTGAGGTAGTTCGGGCAGAGAGAGACAGACGTTGTGTGGCGTCTCTTAGATGTGGAATCTGAAAAAAAGAAAAGAAAGGAACTCACAGAAACAGTATAAAATTGATTGCCAAGGGGCTGGTTGGTGAAGAAATTGGGGAGAGGCAGGTAAAAGGGTGCAGACTTAGAGCTATAGATCCACAAGGTCCGAGGATATAAAGTAAGATGTTGGGCCGAAGGCGCCCACTCAGATGTAATTGAGGTTTGTTAAGAAAGTAGCAGATAAGTGTTTTCACACACAAAAAGAGAAAGATAAAAGCGTGGGGTCATGGGAGTGTTAATCTAATTGTGGGATTCTTGTCGCAGTGTACACATATATCAAGTCACCACACTGTGCTCTTTAAATATCTTATAATTTTCTCAACTATACCTCATTAAAGCTGCAGAAACAGATTATAGGCTATGCCTTTTGTCCAAT
>NC_043703.1:159781512-159862651 GCF_006229205.1 Suricata suricatta
GGCAGTCTCCAGAAAAGCTTCCAGATCCCAGCAGATGCTGAGTAAGGGTTGGGATTCAAGAATGAAATAACAGTCTCTTCCTTCAGGCTTACGTTCTAGGCCGGGATCATAGGAGGGACTCAGACATAGAATACGCGTGTTCTTTAGCCAGCATTTGGTGTGTGCGCTGAGTTCTGTGGTGGAAGTAAAGGTGGGCAGGGTGCAGGAAGGCAGTGCGTGGGGGCAGAGGCGAAGGGGTGGGGGGCAGGGAGCATTCACAGCCTTCTGCTGCTGAGGAGAGCACCCAGCATGGGTGTTGCTGGATGCAGAGTGTTTGAGGATGGGGTGAGGCTGGAGAGAAGGAGGGCTCCTGGGGGGCGGGGGGAGGACCTGAGGCTGTCTGCCTTCCAGAAGCCCCATGGTTCCCTCAGGGCGCACTCCTGTGGGCGGTGGCCACCTCCTCTCCCACTAATGTGCCCTTGGCGCCCCCTCCTTCCTGACCCCTGCAGCGGCAGATGGCCAAGGCAGCTTCCTCCTGCAGCCCCTCGCTGCTCCCTGTCCCCCTAGGAAAGAGGACGCGCACGCCAGTCCTTGGGTGATTTCTTCTACTTCTTCCCGCATTGAGCCCCCCTCACCCCCACCCTCCTGCAGCGACGACCTTAGCAGATCTGGCTCTTCTCCTTTCTAACCTGCTGCGACCAGGGCCAGCGAGGCTCTAGATTCAGAACCCGTGCGGAGGGGCGTTGCCAGCCAAGTGCAAAAGGGCGGGCCAGCGAGGCGTCCCGGGTCCCCTGTCCTGGTGCGCTCTGGGGTGTGTGCCCTGATGACAGCCTCATCCACTTAGCAGTGTTCGGGGACAGAGGGACCCAAGGCCGCACCCCAGCCTCTCACCTTGCCTTTTGCTTTGGTCTTTCAAGCTCACTCTTTCGGTCAGGCTGTCATGACCCAGAGGTTGCTTGCTTACCTGCATTGTGGGGCCTGGAGAGTTTACATGGGGGCAGCGTGGGAGTCCTATGGGCTTGGGCTGCCAGGGACGGGGTCACCTCAACTCCCCAGCAAGCCGGAGGTCAAAGGAGGCAACAAGGGGCTGAAGGGGGCCAGGAGAACGCACTGAGCCCGGAAGTCAGGTCTCAAGGCTCTCCTGGAGCAGGTTCAGGTAGCTGGGTCGGCACCTGTGAGACCAGTGGGCTTGGGAGATTCTGGGTCTTGTCAGGGGAGGTCTGGGTAATACCTGAGGCAGGAAGGGAGAGGCTGGAGTCAGGCAACAAGCCACATCTGGTGTTCTCGTGGCCTGCTGTGTAGACAGTCCAGCCCTGTTTCTCTTAAAGACTGACATAAGGAGAACATTCCGTTCTGTCTGTGTGCACAGCCCCTTTCTGGCACTGTCTGGCTCGTGTGCCCCAGGCTGATGACCTTTCTAAGGCACACCTCATCTGATCGTGAGTGTAAACGTTTGTGAGGGTCAACAAGCGTGTTACTTCAGCTGCAGTACTTATACCCACCCATAAAACTACACATGGAAACGACAAACAAATTTATTTGCCATTTTTGAAAATTTGGCCCTTAAAGGGCATTAGCAAGAACATTGTGCCATTAGCACAGATTGTTTTTAAAACACTTGAAAAGATCCAAATTCTGCTGAATCTGGGGGCCAAGTGGATTGAAAATTATATCTTGTATCCCAGAATCTCCATGCGTTCTGGTTGCATGAGTGTCGGAGAAGAGTGCCATTTTCACGTGGCCCGTGTCACCCAAGGAGGTGATCTGACCCTGGCCCAGGCATGCAGACATCCCTGGGCCACAGAAGGCCATGCTGCAGATACCTGGAGGAGACAGGGCTCGGATGCCAGAGGGTGTCTCCCCAGAGGCCATCCCAGGGCCCAGTCCCAGGAATAGAGCCCAGGGGTGCTCCGGTCTTGGGCCCACTGCCTGCAGGATGAGGTCCACACTCCTCTGAAAGATCCCAGGCTCCAGCCACACCAGGCCTCCGGGTTGCCTCCACAGCCAGTCCATTGGGGTCTGTGTCTGCCGTGTCCCTGCAGAGCAGGTCGGCTGATTCCAGTCTCCCTGGGTCCACCCCGCTGCCTGCCCCTGCCCCGGTTAGCCAGTCAGGATCTCTGTCATGGGACTTGCAGGAGGTGACTGAGGACACCTTGCTGGACCAGACCCGTCTGTCTGCGGCCACCCTGCCGACAGCCATCCTGGTCCCAGCCCTCCCCTGGCTTCACGATCATTCTTCCTTAGGCTCCGGGCCTTGTCTTTGTGATGTACTTCCCCCCACACCCCTTTCTTAATAACTGTGTTTCATTTCTTGGAGCTTGTCACGTACTTTGCAAGGCCTTCACCTACGATATTTGTTTCAGAAACTCGGAGTCCGTATCACAGACGAAGGGAGGGCCCAGAAAAGTGCAGCCCGTGTTGGGAAGCCTGCACCGTGTGCTCCTGAGGAAGTCTAGTCTTCTCGTCAGGGTCCAGGGCTTGTGAGCAAAAAAGCCCCTTCAAGGACTCGTCCTCTCTCCTGCATGGAGCGAGGTGCCGAGACGAGGTTCCCATCACCGCTGTGATGGCCTTCCTGGCTGCGTCACGCGGAGCTGGAAGGTTCCCTCCTCTGGACTCCCCCAGGGCGAGGCTCATAGTTAGACCGTGGTTCTGCTCGAGTTCTCTCTTCTCTGCAGATCAGTGGCTTCGCCAGTGGTGGGGCCTTGACTTATTTATGTCCACCCCCAGGAGTGAAGTAAGAGCGCCTCGGAAATTGTTGGCAGGATGGGTGCTCCTTCCCCGGGGTGCACGAGCGGGAGGGAAAGGAGGAGGAGAGAGACCCGAGGCCCGGTGGCCGGCCGCCTGCACATTTCAGCACGCATGCCGGGCAGGGTGCCTCGGCCAAGGAATGGCATGCATCGGGGAGTTCAGTGCTGCTAAGATCAGATAACTTGTTCGAATCATTTCATTAAAGTAACTTAGGAAGCACATGCGGGTGATCTTGTCACATCCCAGCTGACACGGGCACAGGCAGGCCGGAGCGGGGTGGATCTCTGGGCCCGGGGGTCCATGATACACGTGGGTAGGCTGGCCAGGGTCAACGGTGATCTGTCAGGGGCCCCCGGCGATTAGAGAAGAGCAGAGGGAGGAGTGGTTTGCTCTGACCGGGAGCACCCAAGTGTCCACTGGGAAATGGCCTCCGGGGTCAGTGGCAGTAGCAGAGGGGATGTCCCCAGTGGAAGGAAAGCTGTGGGCAGAGAGGCTGAACGGATGCACGGGAAGCCGTCTCGCTGGGGAAGGAAGGCTGGCGGGGTGCGTGAGCGTCACATGACTTGGAACGTGAGTGGAGTCCGACTTTGCCCACAGGTCACCCCAGGCTTTATGCCGTTTTATGCAGGAGGAAGGGGAGTACTGGTGTGAAGCTTGGTGGCAGTTTGCACCGGTGGCTTGTCACCAGTGTCCTTTTAAAATGCAGGTTCTGTGTAAGTCTAATTACATGAAATAGAAGTTGGGGTTCTGGTCTTTTACTTTGCTTATCCATTTGGAGTGTCATTGTAACTACTGTATTGTAAATGATGGAAAATAATTGCATATGTTAAAAAAATAGTGTTATATTCTAAAAATAAATAAATAAATAAATAAATAAATAATTCTTAAAAAAAATTAAAAAAATAAAAAAATAAAATAAAATGCAGGTTCCTAAATATCCCTCCTGAAATCACCATTTGCTGGCCCCGGGAGAAACCAAGATTCTGCATTCTTAACCAAACACCACAGGTGAATCTGATGGAACGGGTTCTTCCAATCCAGTTTGCACACCGTTTCCCTGGGTCCATGTGGGAAGGACACCTTGTCTGTGGGTTTAGGAAAATGTGTGAAGGAACCTTCTGGGTATGTGATGGGATCACGGCTGTGGGGAGAGCAGAGCCGGGGCGTTGAAACCCAGGGCCAGGGTTGTGGTAGAGAGAACACAGGTGCCTCCTGGGGGCCTGAGGGTTGTTCTTCTACGTAATGAGCAGGAGCTTCCTGGCCAATCCTAGAAACGGGAGCGGCAGCTGGGAACCGCGCACGGGGTAGGAGCTGGCCCCGCAGCGAGGTGACAGCCTGAGACCCACGCTCGGGGACCAGCTTGAGTGGCTCTTTTGCTGGGTATCGTCTTCCCTTCTTTCGTGCCCAGACCTTCTGTGGGAGTCCGTTGCTCATGTCGGCCCCGGGTCAGGGGTGTTGGTGGAGAGCCACAGACCCGGATCCTCGCTCACCAGCAGAGCAGAGCGTGGGAGTGCAGGGTCACGGCCGAGGTGCTGGGACCTCCCCCAGGGCCGTGACAAAGCACCCCAAGCCGGGTGGCTGACAGCAGTGGAAATTTACTCTCTTATAGTCTGGAGGCCAGAGGTCTGAGGCCAGGATGTCATCAGCGCCGTGCTCCTTTGCAACCTCTTGTTAGCTCCTGGCGGTGGCTGTCCTTCCCCCGTGCCCCTTGGCTAGCAGCCGGCACTGTGGCCTTTCCCTGTGGACACGTGGCCTTCTCTCTGGGCATCTGTGCCCACCTTTCCTTCTTCTTCTAAGGACACTTGTCATATAGGATTAGGACATGTCCTAATGACCTCTTTCTAACTTGAATCATCTACATAAGCTGTGTTTCCCAGTAAGGTCATGGTCACAGGTACCAGGGGTTAGGATATGAACATTTCTTTTCTGGGGGACACGGTTCAGCCCATAATAGATGATGGTCAGGTGTGGGAGTGCATGCCCCTCCGTCCCTCATCTCCGAGTCCTCAGAAGTTTGGGAGGGGTACTGAATCATCGAAATACATATCAGCAACTCGTAATCTGGAACGGTAAGTATTTCTCAGGACATTTTGAGACAACAGGACCCCAGGCGACCTTGGGCCTGCTCTAGTTACACGTGTGTCGCGAGTGGGTACGGCTTAGCGCACTGTGTGCCGGATGAATTCCCTAACTGCCCACGTACCGCAGCCCGCCCCACGTCACCATCCCAGGATTCAGGTCTGGCTTATGTAGGACCAAGTGAGGTGCTCGGCGAAGACAGACAAAGGCTTCCAGGGTTCAGAGAGTTAGACGGAGTGTCTGTGGGGCTCCTAAGTTCTCAGACAGACAGACTGCCGTGTGGAGCCAGAATCATGACTCCGCCTGGGGTTGGGAAGAGAAGGAGAGACGTGGTTACAGTGTCCTAGGCTGGCAGTAGCGGCGCTTTGAACACGGGTCGCATCCCGACGCCTGCTCGATGGTGGACACCTGGCCCTGCCAGAATCCGCAGTTTGTTTTAGTGCGAGAGACTGTGATGGCAAATTTAAAATTCAAATCCTTGTGAACAGCAGAGAGAATGTGGCTATAAAAGTGGTTCAGACCACGATGTTTTAAATGAAGGTTAATTTTCTGATAAAGTAGGAAACGAAGGAAAAATGGCTCCCTGTGCGCGAGCATGGTTTAGAATACTATAGCTCAATTAGATGTTCTGATTGTGCAAACAATCAGCTTCATGTCTTGTTAAACTTCTCCTTTTCAAATTAGGAGGCTTTTCTATACTAAGATTAGTAGGGGTGTTAAGGATACAGCAGATAAAAGATTCATCTGAGCTCAGAGGAAAATTATAACTTAAGAGGGTTCAAAACTAAATGAGAGCTTCCTAAAATCCTACAGCGTATCCAACGTTATTAAAAAATCGTCCAGCATGGAAATTAGCTGTTAGACTCAGAGGAAAGACGTTATTATTCTCTGCTTTTTCTCCCTAAGATATCAAGTACTTTTTACCCGATGGATTTTGCTTTGTGCATAAAAGAAATAGGCATCTAGCCTGTTAATCAAAGTATTATTTGCAAAATAGATTTTGAGATGGAGAATGTTTATTCCTTAGGTGCCAGGCTTTTGGAAAAGGAAGCTAAGACCATTAGAATTTCCCGACTTCTGCTGCAAAAGAAATTGATACCCTAAGTTTTAATAAGTACATCATTTTTTCTGATTCATTTTCAAGTCTTTTGGTTCAGCTGCAGTGGACTGTATCCAGAACAAAGAGACGTGCCGTCAGTTTTGTCCAGAGTCTTCTGTATTTTCAGTGCTGATGGTCATAGAATGTGGTGACACCCACTCTGTGGCACCTCGTAGAGTTTGTCCACTGAGTGAGCTAATGATGCCTCATCTTTGTAATACCTTGGTTACTGTCCAGCCTGTCTCTCTTCTTCCTGCTCTTAAAGTTGATTCTTCTCTGCCCATCCTGGGAGCTGTGGCCCCTAACAGACCCCCACTTCCTCTGAGGCCTCCCCTCTCCCCTCTTGCAAGTGCCAAGTCCATGTCCTGCCTATCCTGCTGGTGGCTAGGCACTGTCACCATGCCTTTCTGAGTGTGGTTTCTCTTGAATTTTCTTTGGGTCATCTTCCCAGGCTTTGTACCAGCTAGGAGGTGGCATCTTCTAGGAAGCTTTTGCTGACCCCAGGCGTCAGGAAAAGGGTTGGGCATCCCCCTCAGGAGTGCTTTCCACACTGTCATGTTGTCACTTGCTCCTTGTCAATATCCTTTAAAAAGTTTTTTAAATGTTTATTTATTTTTGAGAGAGAGAACGCGAGCAAGCACGTATGCATGCACACACAAGCAGGGGCAGGGCAGAGAGAGAGGAGGAGACACAGATTCGAAGCAGGCTCTAGGCTCTGAGTTCTCAGCACAGAGTCAGTTACGGGGCTCGAACTCACAAATCACGAGATCATGACCTGAGCTGAAGTCAGGTGCTTAACCAACTGAGCCACCCCCCCCCCCCAGGTGCCCCTTGTGTCTCCTGAATCATAAGCCGAGGGCGCTGTCTGGGTCTTCTTTGCCCCGATCTCTCTGGCAGGTAGCATACTACCCGACATGTACTGCATATTCAACCAACATTTGTTTGCTCCTCGTGTAAGTAATTATTGAAAATATCTGAGGGTTCCCAGAGGAGACCCAGCCTCTTCTTTGAAGATAAGCTTTCTTCACTCACTGAGAACCAAAATGCAAAATGTGACCCTACATGTCTAGGACTGAAGGGGCCTGGAGAGGTTGCCTAAGACAAAGCTTTGTCACAGTCTGGCTCCCATGTTGTCTTGGGATGGGGCTGTGCCTCGCTGGTTGGAAGAAGAAGCCTTAGATGGATCCATAGCTGGTAGTTTGATAGATTCTATCACCTCAATTTGGGCAAATGAAATGAATTACTGGAAGTGATGGTGGATGAGACAACATTTATCTCAGCAAAAGGAAGGAAGGAGCACTGCCTTGGGTGCCTTCAACCAGTAAGTTCTTTTCGGAAGTGGATCCAATTACTTGCATTTTATAGCGAAGGACATTAGGTAATGGTCAAGATAAGAACCTTGGATACTCAACCGTCTGCAAAGCTCATCCCATGTATTAGCCGTAGGGTCTAGGGAAGGACTAATCTCTGTGTGTCTCAGTTTTCTCACGTGTGAAATGGGATTTTAAAAAGCACCCTGAAATTGTAGCAATGCTAAAATAAGATAATCCATGTGAACATTTACTACAGGGCCTAATAAAGGCTCGGTAAATATGTGAAACAGAAGCTGAGGTTCAAAGGACTTCGGTTCTTGATCACACGAGGGAGGAGGGACTCAGCTATCTGATCACTCAGGTAGGGAGGATTTTAAGTCGGAATTTGTCCATCTTACAAAAATAGGGCCATTCCTGGTCTACTGGATGCTGTCCTTAGACACCCACTGTTATGGGCACTATTGTTGACATTGGTATTTTGGGCCTTTTGACCCCTGTAGTTTGCTGCCATGAATTTAGAGACTCCCCATCAGTAGTGCACTGCCCAGATGTTGAATGGCCGGTTAACTGACACCATAGACATTTTCATGGAAATCCAAACTATATGCTGGTGTTCCTAAGTTTTTAGTTTTCAGAGGACATCCTGGATCCGGCTGCAAGATCCTATAAATTAAATCGAAGTCAGTCACATTTATGATGAGGTTGTTAAAAAGCAGTAAGTGTTATGAATTTATGACTCTGTGCTCACATTCAGCTGTTCACTGCTTCTGCTTCTAGGTCTTTCTATCCAATGTGGGATAAAATTTATATTTGTGGGTGAGATCATTATAAATCTTTTATGTACCACGAGTGCAATTTTAAATGTTTGCAAGCGTGGAGAACTGGGCCCATGAGATATCCACTATATTTCATGGATTATGGTGCTTGTATAACTAGTAAGACAAAAAAATCTCTCAAACCCAAACCCAAACACTCAACTCTGTAACCAGCACCTAAACCTTGCTGAAGAGGGGATGCTTTATGATGGAGCTAAACTTTGACTCTTTGGATATTGCTTCAAAATTCCTTTTTTTTCCCCACATTAAAACCATACCAATAATGACAACAGCTCTCATTAATGGCCACCCTTTTAGATGTCCCTTATGGCCACCTAGCTGAGTGTAGTGAGGAAAGAGTAGGAAAGGAATGATTTCTCTGCAGCAGGATTTCCTGAGACCCTTCTGGAGTCAGGACAGTGAGCCCAGCACAGAGCAGCTGTTTGCTCTTCCCTCATTATTTTTTGGGGGATCCTGACCCTGACCTTGCATGTCACTGAAGTCAGAGTATCTAAGAAAATGCAGACATCTGGAGAAGACTTAAAAAATGTAACAAAAATGAACATGTATGTTTGCTTTTTGTCAAGGGACAGCTGGGAACGAGGTACCCACCACACAGGGCGACTTCTAAGCTCTGTGATGACGGGGTGAGGCCTCCTGGCCATCCTGATGAGAAACTGGGAATTAAGCTCACTTGAATGATGAGACCAAATTAAAAGGGATAAGAGAATGTGACGGGGTATCATTAAAAGGAATTAATGAGATAGAATTTAATAGGCACAAACATTTTGTGCTGATGTTGTGCTTTGGAGCATGAGGCTGTCAGTTTTGCTGTGTTGTCAGTAGGAACTGATAAAAAAAAATACATGTTGAGGTCCCCATCTCAGATCGGAATCAGAATTCCCAAAGCCGCAGCATACGTCTCTGTAGTTCATGGGCTCTGTCGACTGAATTTTGGGAGCCAGGGTCTACTTCGATAGTCTCCTTTCTGTGTACCCTTTGGAAAGTGTGTGAATCACTTTGGGCCGACCTACCTCTTCGTAGGAGGGACCTCTAAGTCAACTGTGATCCCGGGGGTTCTTGCTTCCCTTCTGGAAATGGAAAACTGAAGTCCGGAATGTTCACTGCTTGGTCAACAGCTCACACGTTTATTGCAGACAGAGTCAAGACAGGAACTCATGCTTATGGCCGCCCAGCCCAGGGATCATTTACTAGACCTGCCATTCCCACCCAGGGCACTGCAGAGAACTTACGCAGAGCCTGCAGGACGTTCAGATGTTTGAGTTTTCTAGGGAAACATGGTGATGCTCTGTAACTGTCAGAGAGTGTGCGAACTGCTGGCTTGAGGTAATTCAGTTTCGACTGTGGGTCCTGCCATGGTCCTTTAGCAGTGTATCTTGGCCAAGCTGTGCTTCTGAAGCTTGTAAGGTAAAAGGCCAGAACATCGGTGTGAAATAGGAAATCAGAGTAGTGATGCCCACTCTGAACCCAAGCATTAAGGAGTTGGGATGAGCCCAGCAGGTGCACACACCCTCTAGTAAGTGACTATTGTAGAATGAAAAAAAAAGTTGTATTTTCTTTCAATTTGTGTCTTATTTTTAAAATGGCTACACTTTTGGTGGGAATGTAAACCGGTGCAGCCGCTCTGGAAAACAGTGTGGAGGTTCCTCAAAAAATTATCAGTAAAACTCCCCTATGACCCAGCAATAGCACTGCTGGGGATCTACCCAAGGCATACAGAAGTGCTGATGCACAAGGGCACATGTACCCCAATGTTCGTAGCGGCACTGTCAACAATAGCCAAATCATGGAAAGAGCATAAATGTCCATCAACTGATGAATGGACCAAGAAGATGTGGTTAATATATACAATGGAATACTGCATGGCAATAAGAATGAATGAAATCTGGCCATTTGTAACAAAGTGGATGGACCTAGAGGGTGTTATGCTAAGTGAAATAAGTGAGGCAGAGGACAGATACCATATGTTTTCACTCATAGGTCTAATAGGAGAAACCTAACAGAAGACCATGGGGAGGGAAAATGGGGGAAAAGAGTCAGGGAGAGGGAGGGAGACAAATCATGAGAGACTCTTGAATACTGAAAATGAACTGAGGGCTAAAGGGGGAGAGGGAAAGGGAAGGGGGGTGATGGTCATGGAGGAGGGCACTTGTGGGGAGGAGCACTGGGTGTTGCATGGAGACCAACTTGACAATAAAAACTTTATTAAAAAAATTAAAAAAATAAAATGGCCACTAACTTCTAGGATATAAATGCTTACAACCTGATCACAAGCAGGTGTATTAGATACTGCTTTTGGCACAGGGACACTGTGAAAACTGAGACACGAAGAACACCATGAAGGACAAAGTTTAGGAGCTGGATCCTTCTGTCTTCCCCTTGTCACATACTACATTTTGACTTGTACACTTAAAAGCTTTGGTTATCTGGGTTTCAAAAAACAAATCAATGTCTTTTCCTTTTCTTTTGGTGTCAGGGTTTTACCATTTATTTCAGACTGCTTGCCTCCAAAGAATCCATCTGCGAGTTTCAGATGATGGTCATTTTCATTTCAGCAGCAAAGCGAGGTTTCCATTGACACGAGGTTCTATTCAGGACTGTGTCCTTGAGGGAACAGGGTCCTGATGGTGAACGGGCACAGAGCATTTCATCCGTCCAAAGTATTAACCCAACTGCATCTTAGCTACCATTGCAACTTTAGCCCTTTGGGTTCTTTAGACAGTAGGGGCATCTAGAAACCTCCATTGAAATGCAAGTGTTTCTTAGCAAGTGTGTCTTGGCAACCTTAGTTGTTACTAAAAAATCAGTTTGCCTGAACCTGGAGACAGAAAATGCCACGAGGGGGGCTGCCATGGGAGCGCAGATGCACCTGCTGTTCTTGGAGTTGCCCTGGGTCTGACTGGCCCTGTGTAAACCGCTGGGGACACCAATCATCAGGGACCTAGTGGAGAGCTCTGATTCTCTCCCTAATTTAAATTTTACCAAGGTAATCGTTTTACCACTTGGTTATTCTGTTTATTGGTAAAAACAACCCCTTTCATTTGCCTAGTGTTTAACCTTTCTGGAAGCTTCTCTCCCCCATCCCCAGATCTCATTTGGTTCTTGCCACAACCCTCAGAAGTTTAGGATCATTATTCACATTTTTAACAGATGAGGAACCTGAGGCCAAGAGAGGCATGATGCCTTGGGCTGGCTAAGGAAAGAGAAGGAATAGGACTCTAGGCTTTGGCTCTTAGTTCAGTGCTCTTTCCCTCGGCCACACCTTTACAGGTTTACAAACATGTCACAAAGGCCATGATGAACAGTAAGAGCCAGAGGGCCATCTGTATCCTTGCTCAGCACTGCAGTTACTGTGAGGTTCCCTGGTTCAATCCCACGCTCATCTTACCCCCATCGCTTTTGCTGTTCCTGCCTTGGTCACGGCCATTGCTGCCTTTCATGGATGACCTACTGTGCTCCAGGTATTCTGTCTTCTTTTCCTGTGCCCCAAACACAGTCTTGAAATGTGATCATCAGCCCAGAATTCAGCTCTCAGTGCCTTTGTGTTTCCCAACACCTGAAGTCAGCCCTTCTTCGTGTGATCTCCTTCCACGAGGAATAAGAGGGACTTGCTGCGTCCTGTCATCAGTCTGTCCGAGACCCCTGGGCTCCTCCAATTCCAGCCCACAGAGGTGTGAAACCCAGGGAGGGGCCGCCTCGCTCTGTGGCAGGGGGAGAAGGACATTAAGGAACTGCTTCCACAACCGCAGTGCGGGGAGAACAACACAGCCAGGGAGGGAGTGCACGGCTGTCTCCAGGTCTCACATGGAATAAATCATTTGCAAGGGCTGTGGCTCATGTTCACTTTGAACGAGGCCCACACATCTGGGACACTGTACTTTTGATCTGGCCTTTCAAGCTTGGGTGCATGTAATGGACCGAAGGCTACAGTAGAGAAAACGAGAAAGGGTTGTTATCAAACCAGTAGGGACCACATTGCCGCCTTCCCTCCCCCACGCCTGTCTCTGTGAGGAGAACTGAACACTGGCTACTGGGAGACCCAGGGACACACGGCTCTGCCTGGTCTGCTTTTGGTTAGAGACCTTTCTAGGACTCAGCACACACTGAACATGTCAGAGAGCTATGACACGTGTCACTGAGTCATCTCCTCCGAGCCAGTCATTTCAGCAAAGGAAGCCCATGCACCTGCACTTTTTCTGCGGTGAAAATAACTAATTTGGGGGAAGTGTTTAGCCAGCCTTGTCAAAGTTCAATTGATTAACTTCATACTCATGGCCACACCCAAACCCTGCGTGGTAGGAGGGAATATAAATAACTTCAGAACCGACACTATAGGGCCAGCTTTACCTCTCGATGCTAGGACTGGAGGGTTTATTTTAGTGAAGGAGGAGAGAGGGATCCCCACCCCGTCAGGTGGACCGAAAGACGAGTTTCCTTCCTTCCTCTCATTCTTCCCATCATGGAGTCGCACGGGAGGGCGGACTTCCCACAGGACTGACAGTGCTGGTGGGGACTGCGGGGGTGGGGGGCAAAGCAGAAGATCATCCGAAACAGCTGATTTTGCTCGAGAGAGAAAAACACTTGCTAGCTTCCTATTTCCGTATGCCTACGTCACTGGGGACTGACGTTTTCAGTCAAAACTGTTTTCAGAACAAAAACCCCCTCTTCCGATAGAAGTATTGACATGAAATAGTTCCCATCAACAGGGTGAGTGTGCTAATTAATGCAGATATGGTGGTTTGTTAACCCAGCTGCATTGGAGCTTAAGTGATCCTGTGACAGAGAGGCCGCAAGTGTCGATGTGATTTCCATCATGCAGATGGGCACACAAGTCTCACGAAGCAGGTCAAAGACAGGTAGGTGAGGAGCTGAAGGGCAATACATTAACAGTTGGCAAGAGACTAAATGATGTGGCCAAGGTCTCCAAGTAGGATATGATGCTGGAGGCAGAAGTGTGGCTGGAGAGAAGAAAATCGCTTTGCTCTATGAAACATGGATCTTTTTGCCCAGGATCGTCATGAGTAGAGACCTTGGGTGAAAGTCAGAGGGGGACACTTTTTACCTTGATGATTTTAGTTTTAGGGAGCTAATTCCTGTGGCCTATGTTCTAGCATCTTCTATAGTTATTCAAATCTTCAAATGAAGAAGGGCTCCGTTATTCTGTTAGGTTTGTAATGTCCCTTCTTTAAAATAGTATTTGGCAAATAGCTATCGGTAAGGAAGTTGACAATCTACTTGCTATCAATTTTCCTTCAATGTGCTGGGCCAGATCTGCTTAGGATAAATGTGTGGAAAGTTCATTACTGGTTGCCAGTGCTGTGTTAGGGTACTGGGAAAACTGAAGGGACCCTTCCACCTCCTGCATAGTCTAGTGCCAAATATTAGACAAACCTGAAAAGCTAAATTGCAAAGTCACCATCATAGGCACTGAAAGTCATTCAGTAGCACACGAGCATGGTCTTGGCCCTTGCTTTAGAACCAACATAGGAATGACTTCGGTATGAAAAAGAATATTGGGGAGCACCTGGGAGGCTCAGTCAGTTGGGAGTCTGGCTTCGGCTCAGGTCGTGATCTCACGGTTCATGGGTTCGAGCCCCGCGTCAGGCTCTGTGCTGACAGCTAGCTCAGAGCCTGGAGCCTGTCTTCAGATCCTGTGACTCCTTCTCTCTCTGACCCTCCCCTGCTCACACTGTCTCTCTCTCTTTCTCAGAAATAAATAAAACATTAGAAAAAAATAAAAAAAAGAATATTGGACTGATGAACTTCACTCTTCTTCCCCTCCTGGGCATCTGCTTCTGCTAACACATCTGTGACGGTGACACTAGCTGCTGTTAGAGGTCGCCCCCTTAGCTGCAGTGACTTAATATAAGAAAAGTGTCCTGCTTGCTCACGGCCCACTGGATGTCCGGTGCTTGACAGACTCTCTTATGTCCATTCGGTGATGGGTTGTTTGTCTTTCAGTCTTGCCTCTCTTTCTTGTCATTGATTTGCTTGATGAGGGAGAGTGGAAGGTGGTATGGGAAGTACTGTGTTGTTGCTGGTGTTTTTGTTCTGTATCGCTGGTCTCTCTCTTTTTTTTTTAAGTTTTTATTTTAATTCCAGGTAGTTAGCATACAGTGTCAAACAGTTTCAAGTGTACAGTATAGTGGGAAAGTGCTTTTTAATAGGCATATGTTGTATCTGTTCATATTTCATTAGCCAGAAGTCAGTCACATGGCCCTACTTAATTGCACATGAGGCTCATTCTTATAGTTTTGTTCCAGGAAGGAGAAAAAAAGATTTGGTGAGCAGCTACGCAGCCCCTCCTCTGCCTTTAAAAGTGAGAGGTTGGATTCAAAGTTCTCTTCAGTTCCTTTTTTAGTCTAAAATCAACTACTGCAAGAGTCTAAGATCTCTGCCATTTATAAATTCATGCCTTGTATAAACTGATCTGTAGAAAACATCTCAAAGGTAAAGTATATTCTTAGCATTATGAAAGATGACCAGTACCTGAAGGCTGAAGAAAGAATTTCCATCAAAATAGTTCGATGAGTCTAAAAACATCAATGACCAATAATAAATTATTAAAAAAATACCCAGGGAGTCATAATAGAGGAACGGGGGTCATAAACAAGTAGAAAATTAGATCAAATATATGAAGTCATTCTTTGCAGATACTTTGGAGAACACACTGCAGATAATGGAAACAAGTGAGGTGTGCCAGGAACCCCAGATTTCCACCTTGAGGCACTTTCTTGCCCGAGTGTAAGGAGAATGGTGCTCCTCAAACAGAGGACAGCAGGGTTGTCGGAGGTCAGGGCTCAGGGAGAAGCAGGTGCTGGTATTGGTGGGACAGGCTACCAGAGAGCCAGAAGCCACACAGAGAAAGAGTGCCAGAGATTGGCACTATTTTTCCTGGATGCTCTTGCTAATTACGAACATGCAGAATATGAAATCCCATGATTCCTGGCAAGAAGGACTGAGAAGATGTGCAATGAGTTGTTCCTGGAGCTGGGGCACCTGGCTTGCCCAGGAGGCAGCACATGCCACACTTGACCTTGAGGTCCTGAGTTCAAGCCCCATGTTGGGCATAGAGGTAACAAAAAAATAGCAATAATTCGTAGAGCTTACATGGAACTAGGAGATGCTCAAGTTCCTTCTAGCCAAGATCGATGGTCCTGTCAATGCCCAGGACGTTCAAGAGAGACGCTAAAAGAATTGTAGTAGGATTTAACTAGTCCTCCAGTAAGTACACTCTCATGCGTATCTTCATCTGTTGAGGACGTGCTCTGTGTGTGTTACATTATTGTTTCTATCCCATTTCCAGCGTTTTTACTGATACTCAGGACTACGTGCTTTCTTAGTTACCGAAGCAATGTGCTGCATTCTCCAACCCTGATTGTGGTTTTATCTTTTTATTTGCCTTTAATTCTGTGGATTTTTAAATTGTATATAGTTTGAGGTTTTATTATTAGGTATATTCAAATTTAGAATTGTCAGATCTTCTTGTTGGATTGGTCCTGTTATCCTAATGAAATATATCACTTTATCTCTGTTCTTGGTGGTCTGATCAAAACAGCTTTCTTTCTGTTAGTGTTTGCACAGTGTATATTTTTTCATCTGTTTACTTTGAAACGTTGTGTGTCCTTATATTTTAGGGGTATTTCTTGCATGGAGCATATATACTTATATATACATTTACATATAGTTGGTTTTTTGTTTAGTAAATTTAGTCTGACAATCTTTGTATTTTACTTATAGCCTGTGTTTAATAAATTTATCAATTATTGGGCTTTAAACCTGTTAATTCTTTTTAAATTTTTTTAAATGTTTTCTTTATTTTTGAGAGAGAGAGAGAGAGAGAGAGAGAGAGAGAGAGAGACAGCATGAGCAGGGGAGGATCAGAGAGAGAGGGAGACACAGAATCTGAAGACAGGCTCCAGGCTCCAAGCTGTCAGCACAGAGCCCGATGCGGGGCTCAAACCCACAAACTGTGAGATCATGACCAGAGCTGAAGCCGGACGCTCAACCGACTGAGCCACCCAGGCACCCCTACACCTGTTATCTTCTTAACTGACTTTCTGTGGCATTTGATCTAATACATATGTTTGCATTTGTTTATTAAATCATTAAGTTTAACCTAAGTAATATAGGAGAATAGTCTTAAAAAGAAAAAGAATGTAGTTACTTTCTCTAACAACTTGGATGAAATCCATCATTATTAGCTGATGGTGGGTGTTTATATTCTCAAGTTATCGCACATCCCTTTGCTTGGAAGCTTGCCAGGTGGCCCCCATCACACTGTGACATCCCCTCCAGACACGGAAGGTACCTCGTATTTCTCTAATTGTTGCATCCTACTGTATCCACTCATTTATAAGTCTTTATATCTGGGAGAAAGTGAGCTTCTCAGCAGGAAATCATGTCCTGTTAACTCTTCTCAGTCCCTAGCACACAAACACCTCCTTTTTTTTTTTTTTTTTTGAATGAGTGACGCATGCTTGGTAAGTTTTAAATCGGTCCCCCACCCCCTTGGCATAAGTTTAGACGCTAAGGTCAGGAGGTGGCCAGACAAGGCCAAGAGGATCCTGAATGTTCCCTTCTGAGAGAATTCCTTCCCTAAAGGACTTCGCGTTGTTGGGAATTTGGACTGCTCGTCTGTTGACCTAAGCTCACAAGTGAGGCCTAGAATCAAATCTCTTCATTTGTGATGACAGACGATTAGTTTGGGAAAGAAAATTTTCATGAGGCTTTCCCATTATTTATCAATCCTGGGGTCTGTGGATAGCTTTGAATGCAAAATCGCATGTGAAAGTCATTGTGTCTGCTATTGAATCATTGACTGATCTGTCCCTCGGAGCCTCTGAATGGAGGGCCCTGGGTAATTGCACCTGCTACCACAGATTGCACCTGCAATTAGGCGATTGTGAGAGAAACTTGCTCCTTCCGTTTAATTGCCTGGGCTAAAATGGAGAGCAGCCTTTACAAAGCTGGCCTATTATCTCATTGTAGGCCTTTGCAAATATAGGATGACCCCAGGAGCAGACAGAGAAAATACATCGTTTTATTTGCCGCACACCGATTAATGTGAGTAATCTAGCCAATATTTCTACACTTCTCATTCGCACAGGAAATTGAAGTATATTGGAATCAGTCAGTGGTCCATCATATAACCTCTTCAGCGTCTCATTTTGCTGTTATTATGGTATATAACCCAAAATGGTGCTAAGTTTTTAAAAGTTTCCGCATTCATATATACTTGCCAGAGAACCGATTTTTGTGATTATGGTAATTCTTTTCCTTTTTGCAAGAAATATAAGACCCCGCTGAGCAGATTTGGACCTTTGAGTGACTAACTTCATACCAGAGTATGTTTTCTGTATTCTCCCGACTCCCAAGTTGTAAAACCCTACTCCATCTATTATGTTAGTTACTTCTTTCAACAGAGTACTATGTTAAAATGGGATGGGACTCTGGGGAGATTTTCCCTGTATTTACTGAGTCCTCGTTTTTGCCGCTTTGGTAGATTTGCTATGTGGTGGGTACCAGGGTGCCTCCCAGATGCCCTTGGGAAGTGGACTCGCTTCCCACTGATATTAGTGTGGTTGGCTCACAGCCTCCAGCCATTACGTCCTCAAGAGGCTCAGATTTCCAGCCTCAGGTGTGCTGCTCCCCAGGCTGGTTGGAGAGGGCCCCGCCCACTTCCTAGTTCAGCGTGGGACTCTTCCAAAGACTCTCTGGGGGGTGGGGGTGGGGGAGCCTTTGCCCGGCCATTTGGTATCCAGTCTGCAGCTCTCTGCCCAATCCTGACTCCCTTGCCCCGCCCCCCATTTGAAGACAGGGTACTCCTCCATGAACCTGTTTCCCTCTCACCTCCATCCTGGCACCTGCTTCCTGGAGAATCCGATTTGCAACCGCCTTCAAGTCACAGTAAATTAGGACTAGTTCAGAGGACGTTTATTTTATTAGATCCCAGGTTTTGCTCTAAAAACCGTTTTCAAGGAAATGTATTTTTTTCTGTGAGATTTTGTAAGAATTGCTTCTTCTCTCTTTTTTAAATTTTTTTTCTCTTCTCCCACCGGTGTCAAAAGATAAGGTATGTAAAATGATTTAGAGCAAAAGACCTAAGTTTAGCGCTTAAATTTCAAATGACTTTTTAGTGAGTAATGCTTATTATAAGCAATTACTATTTAATATTAATTATTAATAATTTTACTTATAGACTATGTCTTCAAAATATTTGTAAGTGAAATGGAAGTTAGCTCTAATTAAGTGCTACATATTGGAGAGACTTTTTACCTTGGCATTACTATATCATCAAAGCGACATAGCTTTAGTTTTACTGACTCAATTCATCTTGGATTCAACTTCTCTGGGATGCTTTTTCTTTTTTTTTTAATGTTTATTTATTTTTGAGAGAGAGGGAGACAGAGTGTGAGCAGGTGAGGGGCAGAGAGAGAGGGAGACTCAGAACCGGAAGCAGCTCCAGGCTCTGAACTGTCAGCACAGAGCCCAATGTGGGGCTCGAACTCATGGACCATGAGATCATGACCTGGAAGTCAGACGCTTAACCAACTGAGCCACTTAAATTTTTTTAATGGGATGCTTTTTCATATTAACTTTTATTACAATGTTGGATAGTATTATTTGGCAAAAATTCTACTTTCTGCCTGTCAAAAACTGCATTGCAAATTGTGCATCCTTTCTTTCTTAACCATTGGGCTTAGTGTTTCCAAATCCCCAAAATATTAGTATTTGGGATCTGAGAATGAGAAGTTGGAATTCTTGGGAACACTAGGGAATCCCTGAAGTTGGTCTGATTTTTCATAATATTTTATACATATGCTTTAAATAATAATGAGCAACCATAATAATAAGTAGTGAATCATTTTCTATCATAATTGCATTATACTGAAAGCTTCAGAAAAGTTCTGTAAACAAAAGATTTCATAATAAGTGAAGTTTATTACTGATATGTACACTACAGTAAAAAGGTCACATATCAAAATGATCTCTCCCTGGTAGAAATATTTGATAATACTAAGAGAAGAGAATTTTAATACAAATATGCACCAGATAAAATTCTTTAATAATAGAAAGATATTATCCTAAATGTTTAACATGTAAAAATTGACCTGCTTAAAAGTCACATTTGAAAACACGTAAAGCATCAGTTGCCCCTCTGATAGTCTTGATCTTTGTTTTGTCACAAATATTTCAGACACAGACACATTCTTTTTTTCATTTTGTTTGAGTCAGTCTATGTCCAGAAGCATGCACAATCTGGGCCTTAGGACATATGTCACTCGTGTTCTTCGTTAACAGTGACAATGTTTTGTCTACTTGCCCCGATTTTGCTGATGGAATCACCACATAGCAAATCTACCAAAGTATCACTTGTGCTAATCAGTTTCTGATTTCACGTAATCTCCCACAGTATTGGCAACTTCTTGTGTTTTTTCTGCGGGAGTATTTACAAAGGACTGAGCCTATGACAAATACTCAAACACCAGAGAACACTAGCGAATATCATTGGGGGCTGTGTGAATCATGTAGCATTCAGATCTCCTAGCACGGTTAACAGCACCACACAGAGGGGCGCCTGGGTGGCTCAGTCCGTTAAGCCTCCGGCTTCGGCTCAGGTCAGATCTCACATTCGTGGGTTCGAGCCCTGCGTTCGTGGGTTCGAGCCCCGTGTCGGGTTCTGTGCTGCCCTCTAGCTCAGAGCCTGGAGCCTGCTTCCGGTTCTGTGTCTCCCTCTCTCTCTGCCCCTCCCCCTCTCAAACTCTGTCTCTCTCTGTATCAAAAATAAATAAAACATTAAAAAAAATTAAAAAAAAACAAAAAAAACCAGCACCACACAGAATGGCATGTCAATACTGCCAATTTAAGTATTTATTTTGCTTCCCCAATTTGCTATTTCTTAAAACGCTGCTCATAGGATTTGTGTCAAGTACTCTCTGTGTGTCAGTGTATTAATATTTGTTCTATTTGTGATAAAAGTGCAGTCGCAGTGGAGGGTCTGGGATAGACTCTTCTCTCGTGGCAACAGCTATCAGCAGCATCGCCTGATGAGATGATGATACTTCTCTGCTCCTTGCTCTTGTCCCCGCTCCCAGAAACGTTGATCTCAACCTTGGACTCCACATCCGGCTCTTCTTTCTCTCGCTTTTGACTTGAATTGGCAGCTACCATTGAACCAATAATGTCTTGCCTGCTAACTCTATTTATTGGAGGGAAATTATAAAAATTATTTCTGTTCTGTTTTCATAGTTGACTTTTCTTAGGATTTGAGATTTAAAAAAAAAAACAGATTTCCTGAGAAAGGCAGAGAAGGAGCTCCCGCGTAAAAACACTAATTGTTGTCTTTGGTTGAGCTGTGGAATTTCTTGGGAATTCCTTTAGAAGAAGACTGAGCTTTGTGATCTGCGGTCATGGGAAGGCATCATTGAGGGCCGTGGACATTGGAGGTGTTTATGGACTAGTGAATGGTGTCTCTGGATCTTTCTGTGCCCCAGTGCCGGTTGTAATTAATTCTATGATGTAGATGCCTGAGCAGCTAAGTATGAAAGTCCTATTCTTTGCACTCAACCCGACTGATCGAAAAGCAGCCAGCGGGGTTGGTCTGGGGAGGGACAGAGGTCTAGCAAACTAGACTGTGCCAAGAGAGACTTGGCTAGACAAGAGGAAGGCTTTAGCAGAAACTTGTCAATGCTTTAGTTAGAGGAGGGCTTGCCACGTTGGCCAGGAGGTGAGGACCGCGGGAGGGGAGGCCTGATCCCCGGGCATCAGCCCTTCTGGGTCCGAGCTGCGGCCTAATCCCTGCAAGAGGCAGAAGGAAGCAAAGTGTGTGCAAGTCCAGAGCAGCTGGGTAGAGCCCCCCCCCCCCCCCCCGCCCCGTGGCCCAGCTCTGTCTCACTCCACACAGACCGGGGCCTGCTGCGTGAGGTCCTCGCGAAGGGTTGATGAACTATTACCCGCTGACATAATATACGTGTGTTAATAAGAGAGAAGTGAGCTTTCTGCTCGTCCCCCAGGACTTCCCTTCATGTAGTTCAAGTGCAGACATCACAGCGGAACACTTACCCCCTGCAGGCACCGAGCGTGTTCTGCCTGCCCACGTGCGTATGCATGATTCTTACTTTTTAGGAAACTGAGGCTATAGAACTGAGAATCTTCGAATCGAGGAACCTTTTGCCTCCGTGAGTTGGAGGACCGGAGCTCTGACATGGATATCTTTTGTGTGCTTTGGGTCCTGTTGTTTTTCTTATTGTCATTCTGCCGCTGATTGTTCATGGAAAGTGTGTAATGGAGAAATGTAATATTACCCATTTAGACAGCATCCGACTCTCATCAGTTTATAAAATAAACTTATATGCAGAGGAGATGAGGCCAGTGTTCATTTAGAGTATCTCGTTGGCCCATCTGTATGAAGTTGTTTGAATCAATACATTGTAATTAGGAGTCACATACATGGGTTGGTAGAGTATATGTATTAGACAGTTGATTAAATTACCCCAAATATAATAAGCTGATTTGCCCTATATTTTATTATAGTGATGTAGTATTGGAGGTGATGATATGTTTGTGAGCATGTACAAAGGACATTTTTTGCCCGAAACTGGTAATTTACTGCTCACTCAAATGCCATAAATACTGGTTTGGGCCAAGGGGAAATCATGGAATTTATCTCTGATCTAAACTGTGAGTTGAATTTCAGACCAGAAAGCATGTTTAGGGTTTCTTTCTGCATCCAGTCTAACTTGATCCTTTTTATCAGCCTGCCCCGGCTCTCGCCTCCGTCAGCGAGGGCAAACCTGGGTGCCATGACAAGTCTCTGGACCAGGGGGCCAGGGACTCCCGCCCCGGCTCCGGCTCCAGAACGACTTGGCTCCCTGAGCTGCTGCCTGGCCTCCTCGGTCCTGCTTCTGGTGTCTGCATGTGTCGGGGTTCATTCTGGCTCAGAAATCTTGCCACTCTGTGATCTGGGCAAATCTGCGATTCCCTGGACGACAAGTTTCAGGGAGGCCAAAAGCTTGTCCCCTGTGATGCTTCAAATGTCACAGGGGGAACGAAGAGAGGGAGTCAGCTAGAGCTGACTCAGGGACTCTTTTCATTTGAGGCACATCTGTGTCAGTTATCGATCAGACATTTACAAGTGTGTTTTGTAAATGACTTGTAAACGCTGAGCAGCATTTGGTTTGCGCAGTGTGTTCCCCCTGATCGGGGATCCTCATCAACACAGAGTCCCCTGGAAAGGACACCTGCAGTGGCTTCCTCTCAGCCTCGGCTGTTTCCTGAGGCCGAAGAGCAGTGGCTGCTCTCTTGGCAGGAGTTACAGCCCCCCTCCCTTTCCTATTCTACCCTCCAGACAGTGGTGTTCTTTGTAATGGGGTGTGAGCCAGGGCAGGGAGGGGTGATTGGCGGGGCTGTGGATGCCGTCAGCCTCTGGGGTCCATGGGAGGAGACTCAAAATAGAACAGCAAATGTGGTTTTTTTTTATTCCTCCCAAAGCCCATTTGTTTCATGCCAAAAAACAGACATGGAGTTTTAAAAGAGATTATCTCTGAAATACAGTAGTTCCTAAGTGATTACATAGAACCACTAATTCATCTATCCATTCATTCACTTGATGAGGATTTGCTGATCATCTGCTAAGTGCCAGGCCCTCTGCGCTGTGATGACTGAGGTCCCAAGAGAGGCCCAGCCCCGCGGTGCTGGGGATTTCATGTGTTCGTGCGCCGGGCCATCTTACCGGATATTGGGCAAACGCCAGTCTAGATGTTGCCGAGAAGGTTTTTTTCCTAATGAGGTCATTCAGCTCTGGACTTTGAGCAATGCCAATTACCCTCCATAATGTGGGGGGCCTCATCCAATTGGTCAAAGCCCTTCAGATAAAGATTGCTTTCCCCTGAAGAAGAAGGAATTCTATCTCCAGACTGCAACATCATCTTCAGCCTGTGATGTCACCTCTTCCCCGAGTCTCCGGCCAGGACGTGTTTGTCCACCCTGACCTCTGAGTCCTCTATAATTATAATGAGAGCAGTTGTAACAATGACGATGTTAACTGAACACTTCTTCTCTGCCTCCCAGGCTCTAGGAGACGTACGTGCACTTACGTAACCTTCTAAGGTGTCCAGGATGTTATCACCCCCTTTCAAGGCGTGAGGAAACTGGGGTACAGAGAGGGAAAGTGGCCTCTCCAACTCGTAAATGGCTGAGTGGGGACTAAAGTGCAGGTGGACAGGTGCCTCACGCCGTGATGCCTCTGTCCCCGAGGCCCCTGCTCTTACAGTCAGGGGCACCCCAGGCATGTTCTTCCTCACTGATTCCCACCGGGGTCCCAGGACGCAGGAAGGGCCGCTGCCATTCCCATCTCACAGGTGAAGAAACGGGCCCTAGGGCTATGGTCACCATAGTGGCTTCGCTTCCCGGTCCCGGGTGCTGTGGCCTTAACCTTCCCCTCCGAGGCTCATTTGTTTGCCGAGATTGGAAAATGGGCAGTTTTCTTAGCTCCTCCAACTCCCAGGCCCTAGTGCTCTGGGCAGGAGGTGAAAATGCAGCCGGGGGAGGAGTGGACACACCCCCTGAAGTCCTCTTGTCTCCCCGGCGTCGCCAGTGGTGCCACCTGCCGGGGCCCCTTTCTGGAGAAGCGCCTTTTCTTCTCTCCATCTGCACAGTTTCCCTTGGTTTGTGGGTTCGGCTTAAATTCGTTGCTCTAGAACTTTCCCTACTGGCCCCTCCCTCTGGCCTTTCCTTCCGTGCTTTTCTTAGCCAGATGCCCCATCCGGTAATTAACTTTTGGCAGGATACTTTTAAAACTTGAGGCATTGTGAGTTCCCTTTCTTCAGCGTGGCCCACAGCGGGTGTGGGTTCACATTTGCTGATTGGATATGATTTTATATGATTAAACACATGGGTCCGTCAAACTGGAGATGACCCAGTCACCTAGCGGTGTGTCAGAGGGAGACAGGGCCTGGGGAGAGCCCCTGGTGGGGGTCCTTCCGGTCCCTTGCATCCTGGAATTCTTGTGGGCAGCACACGAGGAATTTTAGTGGGTGCAATAATGACCCCATGATTCAGAGGTTCAGCTTGAACACAGGCAATTTCCTTATTCGGCTCCCCACTGGGAAGCATGTCCTGGTGAGAACTCGGGGTGTGTTTTCTGACACCTCCCTTACTCGGATACTTCTTAATTCAAACCCTGCGCAGGCAGCCTGCACACCCAGCACCCCTCTCCCACCAAGCTGACTGCAGATTTCTTTCCCAGAGCTCTAGGAAGGGGCAGGGCTGGGGTCCTTGCCACCCTGAATGGGGGGATGGGGTGAAGAGGAGGACTGGATGGGCTGTGTCTGTGGCAGAGCACATGAGGGACCGATCTGCAGGTGACAGTCGCTAACGGTGTTTTGGGGGCAGGTTGGGTGGAATTTGAGAAGCAAGAAAATAAAGGGGCCACCAATGTCACATGACTGCATACATACCGTTGGGCTGCCCTGAGGCCCTAGGGCCCTCATCCTAGATGTTCCAGAGCTAGCAGAGCTAGCATCAGTGAGTTCTTAATCTGGAATTAAGATGTCATCAGAGGCGAAGCCATAATTGGGATCAGGGGACGGTGGCACAGAGACCGGACTGGACCGGCCTCTTCGTGGGGATCTACTCCTCCCCTTCTCCGCCCCCCCCCCCCCCCCCCCCCCCCCCCCCCCCCCCCCCGCCCCGCCGGGCCCAGCCCTGAGCTCCTCCCCCCGCCCCAGGGAAAGGTCAGCCTGAGTCGTCCCTTGGCACCACAGGAGCCACGTCCGCAGATGCAAGAGGTCATTCCTAGCTTCACCGTCAAGGACGTGAGCGGCGCAGAGAAGGGGAGGAAGGATGCAAGACAGTGCAGCAGCCTGCGGGTGTGCGCTCACACCAGCCTCTGCAGGGCACTTCCGAGTGCACTGGGCCACCTGCTCCCTCGCCAGCTCCTTCAGTGCTGACAGTCCTCCGATGGCGTTACTATCATTTCTGTTTTGTAGGCATGCAGGGGTGCCCCGGCCGGGCCTCCCAGGCTCCCACTCACTCACTCGTCTCTGCACGTGCCTCCACGTGCTTCCCACATGGCACTGGGCTTTGCCAAGACACTGCTTCCCCTTCCAGAGCAGCAAAATCCGCACTTTTTGGTGTGACAGCCACCTGACTCGTGCTTTCTGAGCATCAGTCCTGGCTGATTCCAGTAGAGACACAGATAGAAGCATATGGCATGGTCCTTAGGTGAACAGGTGGGATTTGGAGGGAGCTGGGGGAGGGGGGAGAGCCCAGGAGGCAGAGGAAACGGTGTGAGCAGTGCACAGGGGTGCCGACGGCACCGTCTGCTCCCTGGGGGAGCGGCATGTGCTCTGTTTTCCGACGGGAACTGCTGGGAGAGAAAAAGCAGCATCAGAGCGCTGGAAGAACCTTGCATCACCCCGCAAGTCCTCGCCTCTCCTCCTGCTGGCCCGCCTCCCAGAGCCCCCCTCACCTGCAGATCTGGTTTCAGTGTTCATGACGGAGCCCAGGCATTTTGCACCATCCGGGAGTCCTCCCCACCTCCGTGTTGGGAGAAATGCCATCCTCCGTGCTCCCGCTCAGGTGGGAGCCTCCCCTCTCCTGGTCAATATCTGGTCAGTCACAGAGTTAAGGAGCAGTGGGGTCAAACAGGTTAGACTGGGGGCGCCTGGGTGGCTCAGTGGGTTAAGCGGCTGACTTTGCCTCAGGTCATGATCAAACGGTTGGTGGGTTCAAGTCCCGCGTCGGGCTCTGTGCTGCCAGCTCGGAGCCTGGAGCCTGCTTCCGATTCCATGTCTCCCTCTCTCCCTGCCCCTCCCACACATGTGCTTTGTCTCTGTCTCTCAGAATTAATAAACGTTAAAAACAAAGGTTAAACTGAACAAAAGTTGTCTAGGTAGAGAGAAAGCGCAGAAGGTAGGTGCAGACGGCCAGCTAGTCTAGCATAAATTGTAACTTTGGTGTCTTACCGGTACGGGATCCCGGCGCTCAAAGTCAGCAGCTGTGCGAAAAGCAGTTAAGGGTGAGTGCGCCCACCAAAACACAACACCGCTGGCACTGGCATCAGATGGCACTGAGTTCAGACTCCGGTTCTCTTGCTTATTAAAGAGGAGACGGTAAGGAACTTACTGGTTTAGTTTAGTTTCCTACCTCACGGATCCTTGGGTGCAAAGTGCCCAGCCCACAGCTCTATAAATAGACCCATTCTCACATTGCGGGGCTGGTGTCTGTTTCTGCAGCATCATGACTTCTTATTTCTGGGTGCTTCCAGACTGTGACCTAAACCAGCATCTGAACTGTGCTGAAGTTCTGTGGGAAGTCTCAGAGCCAGCTCTGTCTGGTGTGCCGGCTGTTGGCTCGAGTGTGACGACGTTAAATATAACATCTGATGATTTTGAAAGAGCCTGGAGAAGAGGCCGCGTCTGCCAGCACATTCGTCTTTGGCGCCGCGTCTGCCCGTGGTCTTGTGCGCCTTGCAGTTGTGGCCAGGCGACCAGTTGGCTGGAACCTCCTGGTCTATGAAGCAGGCGGGCCGGGGTAGGGGCGGAGGGGGAGGGGCTTGGAGGACTTCCAGCTCAGGGATGCTGTGATTCTGTCCCATGCTATCCAGGGTGGGGGCAGCGATCCAAACTGCCAGTGCCATTCCTTTCCATATGGCAGGTCAGGGTGCACCGCGTTCTGGATGCATGTGTAGCTCAAAGTAGTTGTGTGGACCTGCAGTAAGGGTTCAGGAGCAGCCTCGGGGCCTGGACAGGGAGGTGGGGGCCTGCCGGAGGCCAGGTAGACCGGACCAGCACATGTCCGGGGCACCTTGTCTGCTCCCTCGAGACTGGGGCTGCTCCTCTGGGAGCCCGCACACCCAGGGTGCGCAGTTCCAGGCCCAGGCATTCTGTGCTGGGAGGTGCACAGGGTAGGTCGATGGGTATCTTCTGTCCCTGGGAGACGGTTTTGAACCGGGTCACCTGACCAGGATGAGTTCCATGCATCTGTGATCAGGGCCCACCTAAGTACAATACGACCAGCAGCCGTAGGAAGAACAGACAAAATCTATCTTAATCCCAAGCGCTTGCTTTCTGAAAATGACGCTTCTGCTGGTCGCCTTTCATGGGTCACCACTTGGGACCCGTCCCACTTGGGACCAGTTGGCCTGAGCCTCCTGATCCCAGTTCGGTTCTGTATCCTTCTCTCATTTATTCGAGGGCTCAGTCTACAGGGACTTCTTGCAAAGCCAGTTTCCCCCCGGGGCCCTGTGTTGAATGATGAAGTAACAAAATGAACCCTGCCTGAGCTCTTCTGGTCTTGACCGTGCCCCACGTCCTCGCTGTCCTGGTTTTACAGCAGCACCTGACTTCTCTCCACAGACAAGCATTCACCCACTACCAGCGAGATCTCGGTCAGGACTCTGGGCTTTTGTCGGGGGCTCCTTTTGCGTTGTCTCGGCTCTACAGTAAATTTCAATTCCTAGAGGACAGACACTTTCTTTGACTCCACACCCATGGTACCCAGCCAATAGGGGTTTCATTAAATATTATTTCAGTGTTTAAAAAAAATAGTAACAAAACGACATGACTGAACTAAAAAGCAAAACCCACCAGTGATAAGTAAGTGATGAGAAGTTCCACCCAAGGAAAATAAGCTTTATTTCTAGTGGGGAAGGTGACTTTAATAGCTACAGCTACCATTTAACGCGGCATGCACCTGTTACCTCTGACATTCTTACCGGTCCTTTAGGATGTGTATTAGCATCATCCCACTTTAAAGATGAAGACTCTAAGTCCTGCTCAGAGTAATAAATGTAGTCAGTTGTGACGTGAGTTATGGTTGCATTTCCGACTTTTTCAGACTCTGAGGCTGCGATGTGTTGTTAAGCTGTGCTGCTTAGTATTTTCATTCATTGTGTTTATCTACCTCTACGGTTTAATGTAAAAGATAAATATACGAATGTTTCTGGCACCTGCATTATGAAAGGGTTACAAGCACAAGATTAGAGCAATTTTCTTCTCACAAGTTGAGCATACGCTCATGGAATGTGATTAATGGGTCAAAAAAGTCTGTGATAAGTGCCAGAGAGGAGGTGCAGAGGACATGTGTGTTGTCTGAAATAGTTCTGTTGAGCATTTGTGTTTCTTTATAAAGCCAGTGGCCCAGCTAGAGACCGGTGCCAGCACTTTGGAGAACTAGATTTTAGTTTCCTTTCTCGCACAGACACGTTTGACCTTGTGATCCTAGCTATTTATCTCTGAAATACGGGGGCTATAACTTGCCCACCCAACTCGGCCTGATTACTTCTGTTTTAATTACTAGAGCCCATTGGTTTTGGGAGAGCTCATCCGCACAGTTCATGTTTTGGGAGTGGAGGGGTGTTCAGGCTGAGCTGGTCTGGGGCCATGAAAAGAGCATCCCATTCGATTTTTCCTTCCCTCCAACAGAAAGGCATGGGAACATTAAGGATTAGGGCACCCCCTTTTAGTCAATGAAATACCCCCCTCCAAGACCTCTACATATCAAAACTTTGGGAGTCAGAGGTCACACACCTGCACATACTAATGAGATTCATTAGCTCCAGGAGACCCGTGAGGTTTGCAAAGGGACACTACTGTGGCTATTCTCTCCTTTGACAAAGGAGCCTCCATTGTCACTTTGCCTTCCTTCTGTCCCTGTCCATCATCAAAACCGAGTGAGGGCAGCCTCTGGAGAGAAGACCCCTTTCACTAACTGCTTCCTGGAACTCTAAGGGGCTCAGCTGTCCCATGGACAAAAATGAATGGAGCACGTGGCCCGTAGCTGGAGGAATGCATTTCTCACGACTGGGAGAAACTGCCAGTCCACACAGATTCTGAATCCTCCTCGATGCGCGGAACCCTCAGCAAAGGTGGTGGCTATTTTGTTTGGTAGCATGTCCCTCTTTAGGGACACAAAGACTTCCGTCTTGAAAACAGTGCATGTCTCCCAAAGCTGCGAGGGGAAGTAGCTCCAAAACACAGTCCATTCAGGATGTGCCTGCCTTCCCCCAGGAGGAAGCAGGTGATGGTCTGGGGCATGTGACTGGGTCAGCGTCCCTGCAGGCTTAGCACAGGAATTCAGCACTTTTAACATGGCACCAATGGAGTGGAAGCCATTGAAAATGAGCTGGGTGTTTTTCAAGCCCGTAGTAGGTGGTCTGTGTCTGCCCTCGAACTAGGGAGGCACACCTCCCCCCTCCTGGCCCTGTTAGGAGCTGTCTGACCCAAGACACCGGTCCTGTCTTTGCAGGTCTGATGGAGAGTGCCAAGCAATCTAGAAATTTCTTACACTCTTATCTATGGGGTTCCCATAAATATAAAATCTCAACAATTTCAGCTGGGGGAATAGAGGTAGAAAGGAACAAATCGATGATACTACTCACAGTTGCTGTTTAAAATGCTTTCGGGGAGCTATTCTATCAGACTTTTGGCTGATGGTATGTAATTTCCTGTTTGGTTAGTAAAGTATTTAAAAAATAGTATATGCTCATGGAAGAAAGTGTGGAAATTTATATACAGTTTAAATAATTTGCGAAAAAATAATCTGTGATTATATTACCAAGGGACAGCCATAATGAATATTTTGGCTTATTCTCTAGTTTTTGCTGAGAGAAATTACTGCAATTGCTAAGTGTGTGTGTGTGTGTGTGTGTGTGTGTGTGTGTGTGTAAATCATTTTCCCCAAAGTTGTAGTTTCTATTTGACTTGAATTCTGTCTTTTGAACTCCGTATTCTAAAATAAGCCCTCTGTATGTTATTAAAATAATTTTGTCAGCGTTTTTTTTTTCTGGCTTAATAATACGACTTTCTTTACCACATTTTTAAGAAGGATTAAAAAACCTACCTCCAGAGAAGCATTTGTTTGAATACGAAAAAGCCCAGTTGTTTTAAAGCATTTTTTTCCCTCCAGGGAAAGACATTCCATTTGTTTCTGTTTAGAGTCATAAAATGTTTCATCCTTTTGTGACTTTTGCGGGGGAGGGGCCAGATTGTGAACCTGGTATTTGCTGTTTCATTTGCCCGCACACCTCTTTCCTTCCAGCAAGTGCATAGTGTCACTCTTAGATCCGATCTCTGTGCTCAGGGAAAGGCCTATCACCTTATTTGTTATTCTTCACCAAATTCGTTTTTTTAAGTGATTTTCGTGTACATAAACTCCCTTTGTCATGTAAACCGTCTGAAACCGGGTCAGGCTCTGTGCAGACCGTCCACCTGCTTCCTTACGTCCCACGTGATGCTTGATGGTCTTTTCCGCCCCCCCCTTCTCTCCCTTGCACACTGTTGGCTAGAACAGAACGTTTCCATGCAGGTGTGTCCTAACCCAGAGGCCTGGGCTTAAGGATGCTTTTGTAAAAACAAACCAGCAATGAGCATATTCAATGCCGTGCGATTAGATCTCAAAATAGCAACTCTAGATTCTTTAAAATAAAAGATACCCTCCCGAATGGAAGGGACATGGCTCCAAAAACACCTACGGTATAACATGTCTACATTAGTTTAAAAATAAGTAAATAAAGATAGACCCGAAGAAGGACTGGTGAAGAGAAACAGAAAGTGATGCAGTTCAAGCAGGAGCTAACTCATGGGGAAAAAAAGATGACCAACGAGATAAAAACAGTGGAAGTGAAGAGAGAAAAATGTTCTCTTCTCTAGAAACACCTGTACAGTGAACGCCAAGGAAAGGGAAAGAAAACAAAATATACCACAGAATTAATCAGCTGTTGTCTCATTATTGTGAAATAAGGCAGGTATTGAAATAGAGCCTCAGCAATAGGTTTGTAGTCAGCACGGCTACCCAGCCTGCTCTGTCAGGACACTCTCTGTTCTTACAGGAACTGCTCACGTAGTTATCAAGGGTGATGCCTTTCAATCTCAAACTGTAGCAGGTTGGACACTAAGTTATGTGGTCTCTATAAGAGCAAAACTCACATGTAGTTAGTAAAGCCACTGGGTTCTTTTTGGAATGTGAAGTCAAAATGACAAAACAGAACTCGATGTATTTACGTCTACGGTTCAGACATCCAGTGACCTTGGAGAACGTCTGGAGGAGGGTTTCAGGAAATCGTACGGAACGGGGTTCTGGAGAATGAAGTTATCGTCATGATTATAACCATGATATGCTGCGTTTGTAGAGCTGCTTCCAGTTTCCAGAGACCTTGCCGATTCCTGGGCTCCCGTGCTCTGCGGCGTTGAGTGGCCGGCAGGAGGAGATGATGATGTGATGATGGTGGGGGGAGGCACCAGCCCGCCTCTGCTCTCGGGTTTGGCGACCCCACGTTGGCGGATGGATGCCGTCACTCACTGGTTCTGCACGGAAGGGAAGGAGACCTGACGGGAGCACATTCAGCGAAGGGCTGTGGCTCAGAGGCCGGGCGTGAGTGAGGAAGGTCCGAGGAAATGAAATCTGCACGTCAACACTGAGTTGTGACTACAGGTACTCGTGGCTTTAGCTTTGGGAAGACAACTGAGGGGCCCGCGTTTAGCGAAGACTAACGCTTCCGGGTGACTCACAGAAAGAGGACCAGCTCCTGACGGACGCGTTCTGAAGCGGCGGGACTGATCATCTAAAAAAAGGTGGCTGGTACCCAAGCGCGTTAAATTTGTCGCTGGAAAATTAAATTGATTCTATAAAGTTTCTCTTATTTTTTCCCTCCCTATTATCTACTGTTCATATTAATAGGATGGTAGTCTCCTTTATTAGCCCTTTATCCAAAGAAGCAGCACTTTTTTTTCCCTTAGAGAAGTAATTGAAAAAGAAGTGAATATTCAAATGCCAAGGGCTTAACATCCCAATGTCTGTTTTCGGGGCATGGTGGCAAAGGCCAGTTTCTTCTGCGTGAGGACAGTACTCCCCCCTGGCAGGGAAGAGAAGTTCAATTCAGATTTAACCCGGGTGGGAACGCCTGTGGCGAAGGGGCCCAGTGATGTTTGTGCTCGTTCCAAGGAGAGGGCACGTCTCAGGCTCCTTGCTCCTCTGCCGGAGAAATCAGGACACGCGGGGTCTCTGATTGGCTGGGTGATTCAGTTCCTCTAGGAAGTCATAGAGGAAGGACCATGGGACATTCTGAAAAGTCTGACCTCGGTTTGATTTCCAGTGTGACCTGACTGGTGGTGAGGTCGTAGGTCTACTTCTTAATCCACATGGAGTGAGGGGGGGGAGGCGGCCTTAGGAAGGTCTGATGAGAAACTCAGCCGGGCTCTTAGGTTCAGGGTGCTTAAAGCCTCACAGAGCCTGTTCTCTGAATTTGCTTCTATTGTGATCTATGGACAGTGGCAGTTTCTTCTTCAGACTGAGCCTGCGGGGCTCCTTTCTTTCCTGGGCGGGGCCTGCAGTCGGGAGAGGTCTGAGGGACAGGCCCAGTGGGGCTACGGCCTCTCTGCCAAACAGCTCAGTGCTGTGTGTGATTTTATTCCTATGAATCACTCTTTTTTTTTTCTTTTACAGTTTATTGTCAAGTTGGTTTCCATATAACACCCAGTGCTCTTCCCCACAAGTGCCCTCCTCCAGGCCCATCACCCGCCTTCCCCTCTCCTCCTCCCCCATCAGCCCTCAGTTTGTTCTCAGTATTCAAGAGTCTCTCATGGTTTGCCTCCCTCCCTCTCCTCAACTACTTTTCCCCCTTCCCCTCTCCCATGGTCCTCTGCTAAGTTTCTCCTGTTCCACTTATGAGTGAAAACATATGGTATTTGTCCTGCTCTGCCTGACTTATTTCACTTTGCATGACACCCTTGAGTTCCATCCACGTTGCCATGAATGGCCAGATTTCATTCTTTCTCATTGCCATGTAGTATTCCATGGTATACATAAACCACATCTTCTTAATCCATTCATCAGGTGATGGACATTTAGGCTCTTTCCATGATTCGGCTATTGTAGAAAGTGCCGCTATGAACATTGGGGTACATGTGCC
Source organism: Suricata suricatta (assembly GCF_006229205.1). Classification (NCBI taxonomy): domain Eukaryota; kingdom Metazoa; phylum Chordata; class Mammalia; order Carnivora; family Herpestidae; genus Suricata; species Suricata suricatta. The sequence goes on from NC_043703.1 coordinate 159,814,480, forward strand.
GCTATGCATCAGCACTCCTGTATCCCTTGGGTAGATCCCCAGCAGTGCTATTGCTGGGTCATAGGGGAGTTCTGTTGTTAATTTTTTGAGGAACCTCCACACTGTTTTCCAGAGCGGCTGCACCAGTTTACATTCCCACCAACAGTGTAGGAGGGTGGGCAGAAGACACGAATAGACACTTTCCCAAAGAGGACATCCAGATGGCCAACAGACACATGAAACGATAATCATTCTTCATCAAAGTAGATTTTAATACAGTAGGAGGTGGCCTTTTATTTAAAAGCGTTAGAGGAAAGTTAAATGAGAATGAGCTTTCATCAATGACATAACATAGGATACTTTAAGATTTCTTACCACTAAGGACCTGGCTTTGTTAAGGCATGAACCTAAAGCTATTACTCTTTTATTAACTAATGGACATCCCTGCTCGTGCCTTACGATTTGAACTTGCTTTATAACAGTTGCCGGGTTGCAGCAAACCTCTGGCTTTGCTAGGCTGCCCCGTGAAGCGGGAGTTTCACTAAGGACTTTTTGGGGAGACCGGGAAATGGTTTCCATTATGCAGCATACGGCAAAACCTCAAGGGTCTTCCTTGCCCACACCTGTTCTTTTCTCAGATGCTCTCTCTGAATAGCAGGAGATCCACATTTTTGTTTCCAAATCCCTCTTGCCCTCCCCAAAGGCAGCCTCTGCCTTCCCCTAGCTCAAACCTCCTCCTTCTAGATCTTTCTCTGGCATCTCTTCACTCTCCTTTTTCTATGGAACAATTAAGTTCCTTCTTCTCTTCTCCGGTTTATTTGTTCTAGTCCTCACCTTTTTCCTTCCTTCCTCAGAAAATAAAGGCCCTTCCTTAGGACCCTCTGTCTTTATTTATTATTATTAAATAGTAATGAATTTTTGAAAATTCCTATGACAGTAAAGTCACAGAGTGACATGTATTGGGCCCCAGGACTGATTAGCCAGTTGTATTAAATATCACCAAATATAAATTCTACAGGATAAGAAAACTTCAATGTGCATTACAGTTTTAAAAACATTTCATTTACGCGAAGAGAGTAGGCAAGGGTCTATGGCTCTATTTACTTCCATGGCCTGGACCTTCTCTTTCTAGTATTTTCTGCTGGTTTACAAAATTGGTGTTTATATTTATATATTTTCTGAATTAAGAATTGTCCATTAACTAGCAACTCTTGTGAAAAGAGGATGGGATAAATAGGAGGAAAAAGACAGAGAGGGTCAGACGGGCTTTAAAACACTAGTAAAACACGGAACTCCAACCAAAACACCGTGTGCACCAAGTGGCAATGAAGTTAGGGACGCCCATGGCTCTGTCTTGTTAGGAGAGGTCACACTGTGCAGCGGTTCCTAGGGTTCAGAGGTTGAATGCCCAATTTGGATGCCTGCTCAAGCACTTAGCACCTTGTAACTTCAGTGAGTTCCTTCCTGTCTCTCTCCTCGTCTCCATCACAACCAGCATCTCTTACGTGGAAGAGCCACACCTCCTCCCCTCTGACCCTCCAATCCCCGAAAACAACCCATCGGCTCTCCTGTCTCTGATTTTGTCATTTCAAGAATATTGCATAAATGGAATCTTAGAATACAGAACCTTTTGGGATTGGCGTTTGCTCCAACTCAGCATGATTCTTTGGAGGTTTATCCAGGTCATGGCATGTATCAAGACTGTGTTTCTTTTTATGGCTGGTCCTGGTGTTCTATGGTAAGGATGTGGCACAGTGTGTTTAAGCATTTACCCACTGAAGGACGTTTGGGCTGTTCCCAGATTTTTGCTGTTATGAATGAAGTTGCTATGAACACTGGTATACAGATTTTGAATACATTGTATGTTTTTGTTTCTCTGGGATAAATGCTCCGAGTGCACTTGCTAGGTGTATAGTAATTACATGTGTAGTTGTTGAAGAAACTGATAGTGTTTTCCAGAGTGGTGGTACCATTTTACCTTGCCCCGAGCAGGGTACGGGTGGGTGAGCTTCTCCGCATTTTCACCAGCATTTGGTGTTGTCACTATTGTCATTGTCTCTTTTGACTATTCAGATGGGCGTATGGTGATATCTCTGTGGTTTATTTTGTGTTCCCCTAATGGATCATGATGTGAACCGTCTTCTTTTGATGTGCTTTTTTGCCACCTGTATCTCCTCTCCAGTGAAATGTCTGTTCATGTCTTTTGTAGGTTTTTTAATTGGATTTTTTTTAATGTTGAGGTTTGAGAGCTGTTTATATATTCTGCAGATTCGCCCTTTGTTAGATATATGGTTTGCAAATATTTTCTCCCAGGCTGTACCTTGTCTTTTTATCTTTTCTCACAGAGCAAAGGTTTTAAATTTTGATGACACCCGTTTTGTTGATTCTTCCTTTTGTAGGTTATGCCTTTGGTGTCAAGCCAAACAAGTCTTCGCTTAGCAAGATCTCAAAGGTTTGCTACTGTTTTTCTTCTGTAAATTTCATATTTTTATGTTTAAGCCTATTATCCATTTTGAGTTATTTATGAGGTGAAGATTGCAAAAATTGTAGGACTACAACTGATTTTTGCGTGTTTACCTTGTATCTGTGATCTCACTGATGGTTGGAGATTTTTGGAGATACTTTGCCCCCAACTCCCCTTTTATTAACCCGTGGATGTCCACTTACTCCAGTACCATCTGTCAGAGAGGCCGCCCTTCCACCACTGAACTCCTCCTTCACATTTATCAAAGGTCAGTTGGACATATTTGTGTGTGGCTCTTTCTGGGGTTTCTATTGTGTCCATTGACCTATATGTCCATCATCCACCAATATCACAGTCTTGATAATAGCTTATATGATATCTTAAAATCATGTAGACTGATTCCTCTCACTGTATATTTATTTTAAAAATCATTTTAGCTACTGTGCTTCTTTTGCCTTTTCATATACAACTTAGAATGATCTTGTCTGTATCTGAAAAAAACTCTTCTGAGATTTTGATTGCAATTACATTAAACTTGTATATCAATTTGGGGTGAATTGACATCTTTACTATGTTGAGTCTTCTAATTTATGAACATGGTATGTTCCTCCATTTATTTACATGTTCTATGATTTCTTTCATCAGTGTTTTATAGCTTTTAGCCTAGAAGTTCTCTCTCTATTTTATTATACTTATACCTAAGTAGTTCCTATTTTTCGAGTCATGATAAATAGTATTATATTTTAATTTCAATGTCCTTAGGTTCATTGGGAGTTTTATAGAAATACAATTGATTATTTAATATTTGTCTAATATCCTGTGATCTTGCTGAACTAACTTATGCTAGGAAGTTTTTGGACATTCCATGGAAGTGACATGGACATCTGAAAAATAGGGACAGTTTTATTTCTTCCTCTCTGAACTGTGTTCCTTTATTTCTTTTCTATTATTATTATTATTATTATTATTATTTTATTGCATTGGCTAGATCTTTCAGATCTGTGTTGACCAAGAGTGTTAAGAGTGGAAATCCTTGCCTTGTTACCAGTCTTAGGAAAACCACATTCGATTGTTTACCACTAGGCATAGTGTAAACTGTAGGGATTTTTTTTTTTTGTAGATGTTCTTTATCAAGTTGAGGAAGTTTCCTCCTATTCCCAATTTTCTGAGAGATGAATGAGTATTGCGTTTTGTCAAAAAGTTTGTCTCCTTCAAGTGATATAATCTTGGGATTTTCCTTTAGAATGTTAGTATGGCAGATGACATTGACTGATTTTCAAATGTTGAACAGCCTTCAATACTTGGAATAAACCACACTTGGATATGGTTTTAATTCTGTTTATATTTTAATTCTATTTACTAGTATTTTGTTAAGAATTTTTACATCTATATTCATGAGGAATGTTGGTCTGTATTTACTTTCAGATTTTAGTTTTGGTGTCAGGATAATGAGAATAGCTTCATAAAATGATTTAGGAAATACTCCTCCTCTTCTATTTTCTGAAAGAGTTCTGTAAACATTTGGTAGAATTTTCTGGTGAAACTATCGAGTTTGGAGATTTTACTTTGAGGATTTTAAAAGGCACGCATTTAATTTCCTTAATAGTTATAGTGATATTCAAATAATGTATTTGATATCCAGTGAATTGTGTAGTTTATGAGTTTTGAGGAACTGGTCCATTTCATCTAAGTCCTTAAGTTTATGTGTGTATAGGGACACCTGGGTGGCTCAGTCAGTTGAGCATCCAACTGTGGATTTCAGCTCAGGTCATGATCTTATGGTTCATGGGATTGAGTCTTATGTTGGGCTCTGAGCTGAGAGTATGGAAGCTGCTTGGGACTCTTCCTTCCTTCCTTCCTTCCTTCCTTCCTTCCTTCCTTCCTTCCTTCCTTCCTCTCTCTCTCTCTGCCCCTCCCCGACTTGTTCCCTCTCTGTCTCTCTCTCACCCCAAAATAAGTAAACATTAAAGAAATCATATGTGTGGAATTGTTCATAGTATTTCTTTATTACGTTTTGGTTGTATGCATGGTCTGTGGTGTGTTTTATATTTCACTCCTGATGTTGGTAATTTGTCTCTTCTGACTTACTGGAAGCTTGTCAATTTTATTGATCTTTTTAAAGAACCGGTTCTTTATTTCATCAATTTGCTCCATTTTTTTCAATGTCATTGATTTCTACTCTTGTCTTTAATATTATTTTTCCTTTTTCTTGCTTTGAGTTTATTGTCTTCTTCCCTTTCTAAATTAAAAAAAAATTTTTTTAATGTTTATTTATTTTTGAGAGAGACAGAGCATGAGTGGGGGAGGGGAAGAGAGAGCGGGAGACACAGAATCCAAGCTTCAGGCTTCCAAGCCTTCCGCACAGAGCCTGATGTGGGGCTTAAACTCACACACTTAACCGACTGAGCCCCCCGGGTGCGTCTGCTTTCTAAATTCTTGATATGGGAGCACAGAGTATTGTTTTGAGACTTTTCCTCTTTCATAATATCAACATTTAGTGCTATAAATTTTTCTTTCATCACTGCTTATGGCCCACAGATTTTGGTATGCTGAATTTTTATTTTTATTCAGTTCACTTTTTAAATGTTCTTGGGGTGCCCATGCTTAGTCTTTGACCCATGGGTTAGTTAGAAATGTGTTATTTCATTTCCAGGTGTTTATATATTTTTCCATTACTGATTTCTGTCTTGGTCAGGTAATCCACTATGTATAATTTCAATTCTTTTTGACTTGTTGAGGTTTGTTTTATGTCTAGGATATGGTCTATGTTGATATCATTTTCTGAGCAAATTCTTGGAAGGTATATATGTTCTGTTGTTTTTGTTGGAGGGCAGTATTAACACTTATTAGATCCTTTTGTTTTAGTTCTCATATATACATCCTTGATGATTTTCTATCTAGTTCTATCAGTGCTGAGAGAGGGATGTTAAAGTCTCCAGCTGGAACTGGGACTGTCCTGTTTCTTTTCAGTTCTGTCAGGTCTTGCTTCTTTTCAACACGCGTTTTACAGCGTGTTGTTTGATGCACGCGTGTTTGTGATTTCTCTGTCTTTTGGTGAATCAGGCATTTTGTCATTATATAATGTCTCCCTGGTAATTTTTTTAACTTCTGAAATCTATTTCATCTGATATTAATATAGCCACCCCTACATACTTTATTTATATGTGCATGGTGTACTTTTCCATACATTAATTTTTAGCCTACCTGTGTCATTATAGTTGGCCCAAGGAGAGCATATCTAGTGGGTTCTCCCTCAGCTTTCTCACATTCATGCCAACCTGCCGGCCCCGCTGCTCCACGGTCCTTTAGTTAGTCCATTCTGCCAGTCTGTGTCTTTAATTGGTATGTTTAGATCATTTTCTTTTTTTTTTTTTATTTTTAAATGTTTATTTGTTTTTGAGACAGAGAGGAAGATGGAATGCGAGCAGAGGAGGGGCAGAGAGAGAGGGAGACACAGAATCCAAAGGAGGCTCCAGGCTCTGAGCCATCAGCACAGAGCCTAATGTGAGGCTTGAACCCATGGACCTTGAGATCATGACCTGAGCTGAAGTCACACGCTCAACCAACTGAGTCACCCAGGCGCACCTGCCTTGATTTCTTTATATTTCCTGAAGGAAACTTTTTCCAGATAAAGAATTGTGGGTTGACAGTTTCCTCCCCTGTCATTTGAAAAATGTCGTGCCGCTTTTTTCTGGTCTCCATGGTTTCTGATCAGAATTCTCCTGTCATTCAAGTTGTTTGCTTCTGTAGGTGAAGTGTTATTTCTCTCTCACTACTCTTTAACATTGTTTTCTTTGTCTTTAATTTTGAGACCTAGTCTATGATGTGTCTTGATGTAGGTTTCTTTGGGTTTATTCTGTTTGAGGTTTGCTCAGTTTTTTGAATCTGTATGTTTATGGGTTTTTTTTAAACCAAATTGCTTCTTCAAGTCAGCATTTCTTTGAATGCTGTGTCAACCTTGCCTTCTCTCTTTTCTTCTTCTGAGATTCTGATGACACTATTGAGCTTTTGTCATAGGCCCCTAGGACTCTCAGGCTCTCTTCGTTTTCTTTTGTTTTTTTTTCCAACGGTCTATTTTCCCTCTGTTCAAATTGGGTAATTAATTTTGTTCTGTCTTAAACTTCACACATTCTTTCCTCTTTCTCCTCTGTGCATTGAGGTATCTATTTGTTACTATATTTTAAAGTTCTAAAATTTAAGGTGTTTTAAGATGATAATTATAGATACATTTTAAAAAGTGACGTGACCATAAAAAGCCAAGAGATGTTCTGAAAACCTCATTGTTGAGAAGGCCCCTGGGTCAGTCATATGGGTTGTAGGTTCATTCAATCAGATTTTTTCCCAGGCAGAATTCTGGCACAATAATTTATTCATATGTAATTTTTGTAATCTACTATCTATTTTCTGGTATGTTCTGAGAGAATTTTTACAATAGTCATGCTCAAGTTCAGTTGGAAGACATTTGAAAACAGCATTCCTGCCCTCAGCTTTGCATCTCCAGTTGCCTTTAATGGAGCACATAGGTTGGTCACTACTTTCACTTATTCCTCTGAATAAATCAAGGTCATCAACCCTTTTCTCTCCAGGCTTAGTCAGGTACCGTTGCTCATTCTTAGATGAGCAGCCTCTTAGAGATGTCACAGTTGGGTTTCAGAGGCATCTGGGATGACTTTGGTAAACCCAGGCCTGTCACGGACCACACAGGGAACATCCGGGTGGACCTCCCTTGAGGGACAGTCATCCTTGCCCCAACTCTCCCCCAGCCCCTGCCCATCCTTCAACACGAGTGGCTCTCCCTTACTTCACAGTGGATGAGTTCCAACACTCTTTGCCCAACTCCAGGTGCGGCATCCCTCAGCCACTGGAGGCCACCAAGTACCACGCTCAGTGTACAGTGCCCCCCCCACCCGTTCAATAACCGTGAGGTAAAGCAAAAGTGGGTCTTATTGCATGGTATCAAAATAAACCTGTTGTATACCTTTGTGAACCAAATTTGAAATAGAGGCTAAAAAATACACTTCCAGGTTAAAACCAGAAAGGCAGTTAGAAGAAAGAGCTCTAAAGAGAATTTGGCTTTTAACCAGTTTCTGCATCTTTCTGCTCTTTCAGAGTTTGAGGATAAAATATACCTCTCCTGATGACGTGAGGAGTGAAGGAAGGTGAGCAAGGTCTGGTGCTCAGTGCATGATGATGCGCACTGCGTTGCCGTTGTCTCCCGAACTCATTACTGTTCATAACACTTAGCACGTTTTGTGGGATATACTAGGGCTTCATAAATCTGGTTGAATGAACTAGACCGTGTCTGGCTGACTCACGGGCCCTCTCACACAGGGGCTTTCAGAACGTCTCTTGGCTTTTTATGGGCCTGATATTTAAAAAAAATATATATATCATTATTATCTGGAAACACTTTAAGGAAAATGGGCACAAAGTTTATCCAGTAACTGTGCACCTATCCATTTGTGGGTCACATTTTTGAAGGTATAAACATAAATGGATAGAACGTAAATAACATAGATCTTTTTAAAGGCCAGATTTAATGTTTGTTTATTTTTGAGAGAGAGAGACACAGAGTGTGATCAGGGGAGAGGCAGAGGGAGAGAGAGACACAGAATCTGAAGCAGGCTCCGGGCTCTGAGCTGTCAGCACATCATGACCTGAGCCGAAGTTGCATGCTTAACTGACTGAGCCCCCCAGGCGTCCCTACAGAACAGATTTTTAAAGTTAGAAAGAGCCTTACTCTTTGCACTGAAGTCATTCTCACTTGAGACAAATGAATCTATGGAACTGCAGGCGCAGCTTGGATGCACTGCTCACTAGTTCATTCAGTCATCCATTCAACAAGTATTTATTGGGCGTATACTACTTTTGATGTGCCTTGTTAGGCACTGGGAAAAATGGCTTTTAAGAAATGTAAACTTGAGTGGGAGAGCCATGTAAAGCATAATACCTGCATTAAGTGCTGTTCTATCCAACGCTTATTGCGAGTTTGCTCTGCCCTGGGAACCTTCTGTGTGACTTACACGAGCGAACTCACTCGGTTCTCAGAACAGATTGCGAGGAGGAGCCCCGGGAAGGTTGTCTCCTGATCGTTCCTGTTTCGTAGCTGAGGAAGGCCAAGAGTCTATCGCTAACAAAAGGCAGAGGGGACTCCAAACCAGGCAGTCTGAATCCAGAGTCTTGTGTTCTAGAGTGTGCCATGGAAGATGCTAGAACGTAGTGAAGAAGCACCGAATTCAGGGGCCAGGGGATGGCCAAGGTTTGCTTCCCATGAAGCGGTATCTGGGAAGTGGGCACAGAGCCATCACTGTTTCTAGAGACAGGACATTAGCTTTGGATGTTTCCTGACTCTATTCCTGAAAACTAAGAAAACACAAGACTAAATACTTGTAAATGTGACAAAGGGAGGGAGGAAGCGGTGGGAGGGAGGAACCCAGGGAACAGGTGAGAGTGTGGAGACACAGAGCGGTCCATGTACCCAGAATTCTCCATTTCTCTAGTTTGCCGCCATCTGTGAGCCCTGCCCACCAGCCTCCACACAGGCCGTGCTCTCTGAGACCCCCAGGTGCAGTGTGTCCTGACCCCCGGGTGGTTTTTAACCTCCATTATATGTTCTTCTGTAACCCTTCCTAGCTCTTATCACAACTGGAATTACGGAATGCTTTGGGTGATTATCTGAGTGCCTGTTAAATATCCATCCTGTTCCATGATTGTCGGCTCTTTGGGGCAAGGGACAATCTCCTTTTTTCACCCTTACGCACCCTAGTGTGTAGGCAGAGGAAGTGCCGTTAAGAGATGAACTGTGTCCCTCTTTTCCCCAGAAAAGATGTGTTGGAGTCCTAAACCCTGCTACTTAGCATGTGGCCTTATTTGGAGATGAGGTCTTTATTGAGGGAACCTATTGAAGATGAGGTCATTAGGGTGGACCCTGGTCCGGCCACCAGCGTCCTTATAAAAAGGGACGCAGACATATGTGCATAGGGGTTGCACCATGCACAGACATCCATCCGTGTGGGGGGAGCACCATGCACAGACATTTGTGCACGGGGAGCACCACGCACAGACATCCATCCATGTTCAGGGAGCACCATGCACAGACATTTGTGCATGGGGAGCACCATGCACAGACATCCGGAAACAGGGACAGCACCATGCACTGACATCCATCCACGTTCTGAGGGCACCATGCACCGACATCCATCCCGCAGTGGTGGGGGGAGCACCACATAAGGATGGAGGCAGAGCTCCATTACTGAAGGAACACACGGGATTGCCAGAAAACCGCCTGAAGCAGGGGAGAGGCCTGGAGCTGAGCCTCCCACACAGGCTCCTTCTGACCCAGCCCTGCCCACACTTTGATCTCGGGCTTCTGGCCCCCAGACCTGTGAGGATAAATGTTTGTTTCTGCCCCAGGCTGCGCGCTTCGTTGTGGCTCCGGGGAGCGGATACAGTGCCCGGTCTGTGTCTACTGACTAGAAGAAGGCAGAAATAGTCGGCGGGGTCACACAGCCCTTTCCCTTACTTGGAATAAGGGCTGTGTCAGGGTTTGTTGTTAATACAACATTTAGCGTGTGTCACTTCTTACTTGTTCCTTTTTGGGATTTTTTTTAGGTTGTATTTCTTATTGTTAATGACAAAACAAGAAGAGTTTAACTTTTCGTGTAGAACTTTAAAAAAACTCAAACGACAGTTTAACGTCCTACAATTTTGATTATTCTTCTCCCCCTGGATCTTTGACCTGAGAGTGGGGAGTGGGTCAGAGGTTGCTGGTGTCACCAGAGGCCATGTGTGACACTAGCTATAAGCATAAAATCTCAAAAGTCACATATGTGAAACCAGCACTACATTGTAAGGGAGAAAATGCGAGTCATTCATGCATTTGTGATGATCTTGTCATGCACGGATTGGTACCTGGCAGGCTTTGTTTTCTCTCGGATTTCTGCCACCAACTGTCACTACATACTTTTCAATTTGCACCATCTCGTCACTGCCAAGAACGAAGTACCTCTGTGTGACTTGTAATTACAGAACTGCTCCTGTGGCCCCCTCCCCGAGTCCCTAGAGGTTAGATTTGCACATTCTGACAAAGTAATTTCTTGATTTTGTTTTCTGTACCCATCATTGAAGGCTTCCTGAACACACTCCATTGTAAACAGTGACTTGTCAACTTCGAGAAGTACTTCCGCCTCTGACGGTCTCATTGTTCTCTTGGTTTCTAGGCTTTTCACCTTTTATGAAATATGATGCCTTCTCTACATCTTGTCTACATGCAGGTATGAGAACATTGGACTGGCTTAAATGCTACAGAGCTAACATCTAATTAGAAGGCAAATGGGATTTTTGCAACTATGTGCAAATGCCTTTTCAGAGACAGCTCAGGCTTCTCTTGTAGGCACTCCTGGTGGCTCAAGACTGATGTCCCAGGAAGCGGAGTGCCAAGGAAAGGCAGGGGTTCTCAGGGAAGGCCATTTGGGTACCTGGGCACTCAGCCTCTTCTCCAGATGCCATTTCCTGGTTGGCCCTTTGGCCAACTGCTGAGTACCTTGACGGCCCTGAGGACTACCTTACATCTCCAGTAACCTGCTTTATGGTTCACACTGGAGCCCTGGTGCCTGGAATCCATGTAGCCACTGTGTGTGCCTCCTCATCCAAGGCGAGTCCCTACCTGTTCTCTTCGCCCCCACCTCCCACCAAGTCTCACTCTGCCACTGACACCTGTTCCGTCTCTTTGGGCTCTTTGTCTTCTTTTCTCTGACTCCTTTCTCTCAGCTTCTAAAGATGTTCCATTATACCTTCCTTCACCGAAACAAAACAGAATAAAATCCTTCTCCTCAAGTAAGGACCATCCTCTCTCATTTCCTTTTTGACAAACCTTTCTTGAAAGTCTTTCTAACCTTCTCGTCTTCTCTCTTCACGAGCTTCCCAGGTCAGGAGACTTCTTGCCTCCATCTCTCTTGACCTTGGAAGTATTTATCAGTGGAGCTGAAGCACCTACGTGCTGAGCTAAGAACCAGGGGGTGGGAGAAATAGAGGAATCAGGGGCAAATGGCTGGCAGAGGCCATCGGTAGGCTCTGTCTCTCTGATGGCCAGTCCTCTTGAGTGAATCAACATCCTCTTTTCCCTTTAATTTCACCTCAGTTGGGGTTTATCTTAGGATTTGTACTCCTATCTTTCTCTCTTTTTTCATTTTCTTCTGTCATCTCATCCTGCCTACTCACTTTTATCTTCTTTCTGGACAGTATCACCATTTTTCCCCAGCTTCAAGTACTGTCTCCAGACCTTGACTTCCAACTCTGTCTCTTCACCCAGGGCCTGTTTGCTGAGCTCCAAACCTGTATTTTCAAAGCATTCTGTGGACACGACCCCAGCAAATTTTAGAGGCACTTGGCATTAACGTGTCACAAGGGGAATTTGATAATGTCTTCACAACTGTCCCTCGCCTTGTATTTCTTATTTTGGCAAATGGCAGGACTGCCTGTCCTTGGCTCTGGGCTGAGGTCTTGGGTATTTCTCTGATCTCCTTCCACTGCATGTCTCACGCTCAGTGTTAGCAGGTGCAGTCCATCCTTCTTTCCTTGCTCCTTTCCCATTTGTGTCGCAGTAATTTGGGTTTTTCCTTTAGTATCCCAAAGTCCTGTTCATTAAGATGTAGCCTAGCACTTGTTCGCCTGGAGATCTTGTCTAAGTGTGGATCCCAGCTTCAGAAGTCTGTGATGGGACATGAGAGTCTGCATTTCGGGTGAGTTCCCAGGTGAAGCTGCTGCTGCTGCTGGTCACGGGCCAGCCCTTGAGTACAGTGGTCCCAGCGAGTAATACCTTCCCTCGGGTCCCTGTCTCTGTGTCTTCTTACTCCCTCACTTTCCATGAGGAAGTGTGATGCCTTAGAGCCACAACAAGTGAGCAGTGTGCTTTTGCTCCCTGGTTCCTTCCCCTCCCGTGTGCCCTCACTGGGGGAGGCTTTGCTGTGCTATGTGCTAACAAGAAGAACAAACAAGAGAGAGGTTCGGGCAGTGTGGACTGTGTGTGGCTGGAAGTGGTGACTGGGAGTGTGAAGTGTCAAGACGGTGACCTTTGAGTCACAGATGAAGGCACCTGACTACTGACCCTCGGGGGAAAGAGAGGGGGCAGAGGCGTTTCCAAGGAGGCCTGTGATGGCTCTTCCTTAGTTTCTGCCAGATCCCTTTGTTGGTGGAAGTAAAGGGAAGCAGATTCCTATCCAGGGTTAGAGACACACTAACGAGTAGACTTGTCCGGGGTGGGGCGGGGCTGCACTGCGATGTGGGAGGTCTTGCTCCAGCAGTATGCTCACGAGTATACTGCATGACTTCCGTGGATGTGACTCCTTCATGGCACAGGAAGTTGGATCAGATGACTTCTGGTTGCTGCCTTCTACCCCCTTCCAAGATTGCACCTGCTTTAGTGAGGAAGCCTTGAGATGGGTGCTCACACAGGGGAGGGACACTTCCGAGGTCCCACATGTAGGCCAGTAGACGCAGTAGATGGCGGTCATCATCAGGAAGGGTGTTTTGAGTCACGCTGCCTCTCCTGAATGGTGACTGTTATTTCTCCTGCAGTTTTCTAGGATGTTCTGTGGCTACACCATTTCATAGATTAAACCAGAGTTGGTCAAAAATTTTCTATAAAGGGCCAGACAGGAAATGTTCGGCTTTGGGGGCCATCAGGTCTCTTTCTTGACTGCTCAACTCTGCTGCCGTAATGTGGAGGTGGCCCATAGACAACTGATAAATGAATGGGTGTGTCTGGGTGGCAAAAAAAGTTTACTTACAAAAGTAGAGAGCAGACCAGTTTGTCCCAACAGATTCAACAATCCTGTAGAGCAAACTGACTTTGTGTTTAATTTAATACATCGGTTGAAAAACAGAAAATATATATGTTGATTGGATTTCTGTGATGGGCATGTGACCATGTGTGTCTATTTGTATGATGTTTTAGAAGATTTCCACGTGAGTGCTAGTGTTAGTTCTGGTTAGTGTATTGAAACATCAGCTCCGAAGATCAGTGTTACTTCTCCTTTCTACATTCTTGAAAACCTACCAGGCAGGGCAAAAGGAAAAATACACATTGACCTTCAAAGCTGTAACTTTACTATTGAGATTGTTCATCTTTAAAAATACTGTTTTGACTCTCAGAGGACAGTTTTTTAATGTCAAAGTAAATAGCATGTGGCATTTAAAAATATAATTAGTATTGAGCACGCAGTGGAGGGTGGGTAGGGAAAGCATCTGGGCATGTGGAGGAAGAGCAGTTCCTGGTACCTCCCGTTTGCTGCACTTTAGGGATGGTGGCAAAAGGTGGCAATGGCTGTATCTGTCTTTGGTCTGTTTCATCTCCAGCTGTAAACATGTGATGAATCATCTCACGGACCCCAAAAGGCCTCCCAGGACCAGCAGTGATTTCTATGTGTTCACAAGGGCTTACGCATGTGCTGTCCCAACAGTGTGTCTGCCCTAATGATGCACTCTCTGGCCTTGGCCACTTACAGGGAGCTCACCAAGAAGCTTCCGGACCTTCTGCTTCTGCTACTGACTTTGTAGCTCACTTATGACTTTGGGTTGCTGTGCCCCAGTTTTTTTCCTCACAAAAATGAAGGAAACGGTACTTGTGAGTTTGCAAAGCTCTTTGAAATTTCAGACGCATGTATTATCAACATGAAAAATTATTATAATTCTCTTTCAGTCGCTGCCTTCTATTTACAAACAGCTGAACCTCTTCCTCCCACTTCTGGATGAGACATAGAAAGGGCACGGACACCAGCCTCAAAAGCTCCAAAGGAAACGTGCATGTTGCCTGGAACGCAGAGAGCTGGGTGCTACTATCAGAGCCTAAGAACATGCATGTTGTGTCTACCACAGAGTTTTGGCTAAAATCCCTCCACACATAGAGGTGTCAAGGGGTGAATTTTCCTTAGTCAATAAATACTTTTCAATTCAAACTTGAATGTAGGGAGCTACCTGGGGCAAACTTATTTTTCAGAATTTTCATTCTCTGTAGTTTCCTGGAATTGACATTGCTTTAGAAAAAAGTCATGTTTTATATTTAACCAGTTGAAAACATAGCATGGCGAGAACATGAAATCTACCATTGGAATGCCCATCACCACTGCTTTCAACACAAATAGGACTCATTGAGAGGTACCTGTGGGGGTTTTCTGAGTGGCTTTGCATCATGTGCTTGGTGGAATGTGCCAGAGCAGATGGGAGGCGGGTGACTCATCTCTGTGTAAGATTTTCTGGGGAAGGCTGAGATGCATTCCCTTTGCAGAATTCCCCCCACTGCACCCCCGTTGAAGGTTTTGCCTTCATGGAACAAGAATTTGCTCTATTTCAGACTTTTGGATTATGACCCCAGAGATTTTTTTCTACATGAACGTCTTCTGAATGAACGTGGCCCTGCCTCCTCTTTGGAGTCTCACTTACCAGGGTCCTACCCTATCCCGGTAGCCGGGGAGGGATGTTTTAGCTCACGTATTCAGCGGTGCTCTCCAGGGTCCGAAGGGCATTGCCCCACATATCTGTGACAGTGTAGGTGTCCGTGAGTGGGGGGTCATTAGAAAGTCAGGAAGAATTATTTCAACAAATAGCTGGCAATATGTAACTTAGGGATGAAGGAAGGTAAATATTTAGACAGTAGAAGCTGTTGATCGCAAGAACTAATTTTGCGGAAGGCCAGGGTCAAGTGTACATACTGGCAGTCTTTGATTTATCCGCGTTTTTCAAAAATTGAGCTTAATTTACAAAATGCTAAGTGGGTTTGTTCTTTTCTCAGAGAGTGCATCTTTCACTTTTGACTTCAAAGGACTGATACTATGACCAGAAGAAGCTTTGTATATGGACGCTTTTCATGATGGTATCAGAACTTAGGACATCAGGAAAGTTTTATTTTTTGTAATTTTTGATTAAAAACTGTTTTAATGTTTATTTATTTTTGAGAAAGGAGACAGAGTGTGAGTGGGGGAGGGGCAGAGAGCGAGGGAGACACTGAATCTGAAACAGGCTTTGGGCTCTGAGCTGTCAGCACAGAGCCTGGCACGGGACTCAAACCCATGAACCATGAGATCATGACCTGAGCCAGAGTTGGACACTCAACTGACTGAGCCACCCAGGCGCCCTAGAAAATTTTTCTTTAAATAGTTTGCTATATTTAAGCATTCATATGATATCCAAATAATGGAAAATGGTGAGCCATTGGAAATTATTTTGTTGAGTTTGTTTAATTTTAAACTATTGAAATGCTTAATGTTAGAAAAAGATTATTTTAAACAGTGAAATGAAAAACAATTAGAAATAGTACATATGCTCTAGTCCCATTTCCTTAAATTGATCTATAATATTAGGTTGAGCCGTATGAATTGCTACTTTGTATGTCAAATCGTTTGTCAATTTCAGATGGTTCAAAGTATAAGAGAAAACACACATATACACACTCACCACATATGCACATGTAAAGACACAGGTCTGATTCAGGCTTCCCCTGTACTTAAAGGGGAAGCTGCTGGCTTCTCTATATCATTGCCCAGGGAGGGAGGGACAAGTCTTGGGGCACCCAATCAGGAGAGGCCAGCTGACACCTTTGACCTTTCTGGGGGCGGGCCTAGCCACGCCCTACATAAGGGTCTTGGGCCCACTCTGATTGGTCAATAATCTAAATGTTGTGATTGGCTCCCACAACTGCCGGTATTGATGGGGGGGGTAGGGATTGGAGCGCTGTGCCTGTGTCCTCATTTCCTGTAACTCCACCTTCCCAAAGTCATAAAAGCCCTACCTGCCTTTGTTCAGGGCTCTCTTTCCACGTGGCCAGCGGCTTGGTGGAGTCTGTGAGCCCGAGCTTAAGCCGGTAATAAAGCCCTTTGCTTTTGCAGGCGTGACTCGCTCTCCCTGGTAGTCTCTGGTCATTTTTTGGGGGGGGGGGGCGGATATTGGAAACTTGGGCATAACACACACATATGTGCATGTCACAAACATACACATGCAATATACACACACACACGGAAGATAATTGCCTAAAGATCTGGATGGTGAATATAGGCAATTTAAGACGCAATTTAAGAATGAACGTGCATTACTTTGTATTTTTTATTTTATTTATTTATTTTTTAAAAGGATTTTATTTTATTATTTTTAACATTCATTTTCCATAGAGACTGTGAGTGGGGGAGGGGCCGAGAGAGACAGAGAGACAGATAGACAGACAGACATAGAATCTGAAGCAGGCTCAGGCTCCAAGCCATCGGTAGAGACCAACACAGGGCTCGAACTCACTGAGCCACCCAGGAACCCCAAACAGGTTTATTTTTAAAGTAATCTGTATACCCAATGTGGGGGTCAAACTCACAACTCACAACTCCAAGGTTGAAAGTTGCATGCTCTACCAAATGGACCACCCAGTTGCCCCACAAATCCAATCCCTTGTTTAACAGACCAGGTATATGCAGAAATTTTCACATCACTCTGACTTACTTTCCAGATCATTCTAACCACCAGCCTTGATTTCCTTTCAGTTTTCAGACCTTTTGCAGTGCCTGGAAGCTGCCCAGCTACTCCTCGCCAGGAGGGTACTCTGGGATGCCACCCCGGCCCTCCAGCCCTGCCCTCCCCTCTGGACCGTGCTCCCCCACCTCTGTGAAGCTTCCACCCTGAGCTTTCACCCCACCTGGTAGCACTGATCTCAGTGGCTATTGTCTTTCATCCATGCGTATCTTTTCTACACTGAGCTGTGTCTGCCACAGAATGCTTTGCTCATTTTTGTATTCTCGGGGTCTAAAAGTGTGTTTTGAATTAATGCTTTATACCATGGACTTCCCTATTTATCATTTAGAAAGAACCTGGCATTTGAATGAAGAGCATCAGCCTTTGCTTCCTGACTGTATTGTAGTCCAGTGTGCCTGCACAGAGAGCACTGACTTTTCTATCTTAATTTTTTAAATATTTATTTAATTAGAGAGCACTTTTTAAATAAGAGTTGGAAAAAGACAATTTCTCTAGATGCTCCAGAGGCAGAAATCTTCATTTGGGAGAAGTATTGGGTTTTGAGCTGATCTACATTGTCAGTAGAAGATTTAAGGGTTTTTGGTCTCTGGTCTCTAGAGTTCTTTAGAAATTACCAGGTTTGGTGAAAATACCTTCCCTACTCCACCCTTCCCTCCCCTCCCCTTCCCTTCCCAAATAGATTCCCCCAACTAAACTGGGAGATCTCTTTTTGTGTAGAAGCACTTGGCATTAAATAGGTGCCCAGTAAATATTTGTGAATGATGGAGCGAATACGTGAAGGGGAGTATGGTTAAATAATCATTGTGTAACATATTCTGCAGTTTTGCTCATTTCCTCTCAATTACTAGCTGACCTGAGTTTTCCAAAGAATAGGTTGGATCTAAATTGTAAGCCATGTGGACACGATGTAATACAGTCAGTTGAAAAAGACAGAAACAAAGACACTGAAATGACCCTCCTGAGTTGGTCTTGGAACACCTCTGCAGTTCTCTTAGATAGAATATAAAATATCCAGGTAAAAATCTTAGATCATTACACATTTCTGGAAGGGTCCTTTAGCATACAAGTATTTTCTAAAGCAACTTGACCTGCAGGACTGACTTTAGTGCCCCATTTCCCATTAAATGCCTCTCCACTTGTATTTGACCATGAGAGGCGGGCAGAAAAAAAAAAAGAAAAAGAGGGGGAGGAAAGAAGGAAGGAAGAGGGGGAGGGACAAAGGCAGAGGGAAGGGGCAGAGGGGTTCCTAGTTATGTGGGATCAGTCATTCCTCTTTCTAGCAAATGTGTATTAAAAAGCCCCCAGAAGGACATCGATCATTTACCAGCTGTCACGATGAGTGAGCATCACTCCGTCCTGTGATTACCTCTAAGTGACGCACTCCGGCTTAGATGGCTTCTGAGCCCCTGAGTGGAACAGGTCCTGAAATTCACTTGAATAACCTAATTTCTACCTTCCCGCGGATCTGTTCTGACACACTGTGCAAAGGGCAAAACAGAAGTGAAACAAGGAAGATTAACAAGGTCTGTGCCAGCTGTTAGAGGGGAAGTCATTGTTTGTCTGCATTTAAGGAGAAAAGGACACTATTTGGCAGCCCGGGGTGCCTCGGCGTCGCCGGAGCTAATGATCATCCTGAGAATTGAGCTGTGAGGCGAGCTGCCCGTTGACCGGCCCTGACTGCTCTCGGTGACAGGTGCTAATGCGAGGGGGCAGGACACAGCTGCCTGCACAGGAATCCCATTATCCTTTGCTGGGTATTGATTCACCCTGTGGGATGTTTCCTTTCTGGCTGTGTTAATTTTCAGAGTGCGTCGTTGCCTCTTTTCTCAGCACAGAGAGAGAGAGAGCATCAGAGGTGCTCAGGGCAAGCATCCTGGGCTCTGCCTTCCCCTCTGCACAGGTTCTGTCTGTGGGGATGTAGACGCCTCTAATTATAGCGCGGGCTAGGGGACGAGGGCTGAAAGAAAAGCTTTGCCACTAATATAATTCGCCCTGAGGTGCCCAGCAAATTAATCTAATGGCATGAGGTGCATTTTGAAAGTTGTATTTTTTTTCCAGTCATAAATAGTAGTTCTCATTTGAAACCTGATGAGTTTGCGTGGAAAATCCAAGAAAGGATCCAACAGTCAGAATCTTGGCCATGAACGGTCATTAAACATGTTCGCCCTCTTCTTGGCTTACAGTTAGGCCTCCTAAATATCTTTAGAGATAACTTAGTTGCGATTTTTGCCTCCAGCCGCACTCTGTGATGTGGTGATTTGTGTTGAAGGGCAACACGTGAGTGGGTTGGGTTTATTATAATTAAAGTGACTAAACGTCATTTTTTTTTTAGTTTTTAAAAATTACTTATTTTTGGGAGAGAGAGATAGCATGGGCAGGGGAGGGTCAGAGAGAGGGGGAGACACAGAATCCAAAGACAGGCTCCAGGCTCTGAGCTAGCTGTTAGCACAGAGCCCGATGTGGGGCTCGAACCCACAAACCGTGAGATCATGACCTGAGCCGAAGTCGGAAGCTTAACCAACTGAGCCGCCCAGGGGGTCCCTAAACGTCATTTTTAAAGGTATCTTATTACACAGGTAAATTATGGCAGATTGTACTTTGAAGAATTACATACAACAGACTCAGTTCCAAGTACCAAAGGGACATCTCTGTCACCTCGTTGGACATTCTAGGCCTCAGCCGTGCCATGTCCTTCGTGGAATGTCAGTCTGTTAAAGTCTTCCTTCTATGGAGCAACACCCTGCACTTCTGTCAATTGTGTACAAGTGTGTATCGTGTGTGTGTGTGCAGAGCATACACTTGAATACTTGAGATTCACTAGTTCCCAGGTCGCCCGGCTTCCGTCAGCTCCCATGTCTGATTTCTCACGATGCGGGAACCGCATGAGGCCTGATGCCACGAGTCCCATGACCACATCGGGTGCCCAGCCTCTGCCTGCCCGTGTCTCTGAGCCAGGACTTCGCAGTGTTTTCTTTGTTCGTGTTTGGGAATTGCTGAGGGACTCAGGCGTCTTCAAGTCCTCCGCCTTCGCCTCCCTCAGGAAAGGGGACACAAACCAAGAGGGACCTGGGCTCCAAGCCCTGAGAGGAAGCTGTGTTCACCCTGCCAGCCGTGAGTTCTGGTCCCTGGAGAGACGTTTCTACCGCCACGTGCTTCTGTCTAATGAGAAAATTCACTTCGGAGGCCGAAGCGAAAGGCAAAAGACAAGACAGGGATGTGCAGAAATGGTTCTCATGGTGGTGGTGTGGTCCTTCCCCCACAGCAAGTTCAAGGCATTCTATATTTCCTATTTCGTGGCCTTGTGGGAGAGCTCCGTGGAAGTCTGGTGTTGGCATTAGAGCCCATTTGACAGACCAGGGCCTGAGGGAGTAGACTAGGCCTGGATTTGGTAAAAATCTGCAGAACTTGCTTGACGTAAGAGGCTACATCTTTTTTTTCTTTCAGGACATTGTATTTTTCCGGGTATACAAGTAATTATGTAGCTTTTGTAGGAAATTTAAAAATATAAAAAAAGATAATCATTCATAATTCTGCTCTTCAGAAATAATAACCATCATCACTGTTTGGATAGTTTCTGCCTATTTTGAATTGTGTGATTTTGTATCTTTTTGAACATTTACTGTTTTGCCAAAAACATTTCCTCAGGGCACCCAAAACTCCTTCAGGATATAAGTGCCCAAAGGCTGAGCCTCTTCGGGACAAGGGAGGGCCCCGGGGGAGGCGGATCTCCTGGCGCCAGTGGATGGAGGGAGGGGTTCTCCCAAGCAGGTAAGAAACACGGATGGACAAAGTTCGGTGCCTTGCTGGCCTTCAGGAGGTTTCTTCCTCCCGTTTGACGTGATGAAACGGGAGGGCGGTGGAAGTGAATGAGGAATTTCACAGTGGCCTCCTCCCTGAAGGAAGCAGGTGACTGGTGTGGAAGGGCCCCAGGTTCTTGGAGAGCTGAGGAGAATAGAGCTGAAGTCACGTCACACGAAACAGGTGACGTACCTGCGGGCACAGAGGGGCCTCCACGCCTCTGCGGAGGGTGCTGTCCTCTGAGGCAGCGGGCTCGGGTTCAGACCCCAGCTCCTCGGGCTCCCGACTCGGCCCCTCCGCAGCCCTGGACTCCAAACAGGTGAGGCCTTATATGACAGTCGTCGGAAGGCATGGGACCTTGGCAGATCTGCTCCAAACACACGTGGAGAGTTAGAACCCGAAAGTAAAAGGCGCACAGATAGCACACCCCGAAGACTTGAGGCCACAGAGCGTGAGAAGTGCATGCGCAAATCGTTCTGCGTAAATTCGAAGATTAGTGAAAATGTGGCCTTTCTGAGAGAATGACCCCAAGGAAAAACGTAGGGCCTCCACGGAGAGATCCTAGAAGTTAGGAAATGAAAAATCCTTATGGAAACAAGACTTCTTCTTGCAAGAAATAGATACATATCTGGCTGAAGACACATCCTGGGATGCAGAAGTGAGTTTTAGAGAAGGAGCAACCTGAAACAGAAGAAGAGAACATTACAGAAGGTTCTAGAAGAAATCATCGGTAGTGACGATAGATAGATAAAGGATATCTCATAGAAGCATAATTATGCTTGGAAAAGAGAAGGAAAAAAAGGAGGAAACAATTTTTTAAATGCTATTTAAAATTTTCCGAATTAAAAAAAAATTTGCAGTCACGTTAGTGAGCACACAGTGTAGTCTTGGCTTCAGGAGCAGAACCCAGTGATTCATCTCGTACATGTGCCATTCAGTGCTCAGCTGGAAGTGTGTCCGCCTTACTGCCTGTCACCCATCTAACCCACCCCTCCCCCTCCAGCAACCCTCGGTTTGTTCCCTGTGTTTAAAAGTCACTTATAGTTGGCCTCCCTCTCTGTTTTGATCTTTTTTAAAAAAAATCCACAGATTCAAAGAGTTTAACATGTTCCAGGAAAAACAAATTCAGTAAACAAGAGACTACTCTAATATGCTTTATTAAAGTTAATAGAGATCATTCTATGGCTCTTAGGGGAAAATCAGCTGATCTCTTACGGGCTGCGGGGTGTGGGTGTGGGAAGGCCCGTACCCCCAAACCTCCCTGCAGCATTCAAATGTGAAAGGCAGGGAATACAATGTCTACCAGGTTCTTGGAGATGAAAATGTGACTTAAGATGTTTCTGTGCAGGGGCGCCTGGGTGGCTCATGCGTTGGGCACCTGACTTTGGCTCAGGTCATAATCTCACAGTTTGGGTTTCTGGGTTTGGGCCCCTTGTGCTGACAGCTCAGAGCCTGGAGCCTGCTTCAGATTCTGCACCTCCCTCTCTCTCTCTGTTTCTCCCTCATTCATGCCTGCTCTCTTGCTCTCTCTCTCTTAAAAAACAAATAAACATTAAAAAAAAAAAAGAGGTTTGTACGCAAACCAGCAGCCATTCGGGAGTAAAGACACCAGGCTGGTCTTCAGGAACTCGGGATGTATGGTCCTCAGCAGACATTCTCGGAAAAAAACAGCTGCGAGGTAATAAACCGGGGCAAGTATAAGTAGCAGATGAATGGAGACCTTAAGATGAAGGAGGAGCAGGAAGAAGGAACGGAGGGAAGGGGGAGGAGGGAAGGGGAGAGAGCTTGTAGGGGAGGAAGAGGGGAAGGGGTGGGGGGAGGGGAAGGAGGGAGGAGAGAGAGGGAGGAAGACATGGAAAAGACTGGCAAAAGCATTGAACGAACTGAAAATGAGACATGAAATTGAAGTTGTAACTGTGGAGAATATGATTAGAAAATAAAATGAAAGTGTTGTGAAATATTGTAATAGTAAACTAACAAAACATGGAATTTGAGTGGGGAGAGAAGATGGGGATATTTAAGGGATAGATCCAAACGAAGATGTGTAGAAAGGATAACTTTAATAGGAGAGATGGTGACGTATCAAGGAAAGGCAAATAAAAATGAAGCGTTATAATGTTATAAAAGTAGATTCATGTCTTTATGTGCCGGCTTTAATGAAACAGAAGCTATTAAACAAAGAGAAATACTATGTAATGACAAAGCTTACAGTCCACAATGAAGATCTAGCCTTAATGCATCGAATATGAAAAAAATCATTAAAAAAAGGAAATTAGAAGAAAACAAAGCAGAGATACAGAACAAGTAAACTGTTATTTACCTTTCTTAGATCACCATATGTCAAATCAAGGAAAATAAGAAAAAAATACAGAACGTCAAATGATGGTCAGTCATGAGAGATGTGCTGTGGGCATGTGTTCTGAAAAGTTCTGAAAGTGGAGATGGGGCGCCTGGGGGCTCAGTCCGCGAAGGGTCCGACTTCAGCTCAGGTCATGATCTCACGGTTATTGGATTCAAGCCCCGAGTTGGGCTCTGTGCTGACAGCTCAGAGCCTGAAGCCTGTTTCCAATTTTGTGTCTCCTCTGCCCCTCCCCTGATCATGCTCTGTTTCTCTCTGTCTCTCAAAAAATAAATAAAAGTAAAAAAAGTATTTAGAGAAAAAAATGAAAGTGGAAATAGTTCAGGTATCATCGATGCTGTAGAAACCAGACCCGAAGCACTGGCTGTCTGTTCATTAGTTGAACCCCAGTTTTGTTTGGGGGGCAGCGTTCCCAGCTGAGTTGCAGTGTGGTGACCATGTGACACGGTTCTGGCCGGTCAGGTGTAAGCAGAGAGTTCCGGAAAACCTTTTGCTTTGCAGATACAGGCTACCCCTTGCTTTCCCCTTTGATTTGCTTCTTGCTTCGTGCTTGGGAAGCGAATGTGACCCCTGGAGGGAAGGTGACAGAACAAGGAAAAGGCATGCATCCTTATAGATGGACCAGTTAATTCGTGTATCTGGACCCACGCAGGAGGTCACCCTGGTGGCGCAGCCCGCGTCACAAATCTGAACCTAAGTCAGCCTGCACTCACGGGGACCCCCTCTGCCAGCAGATGCCCAGGCCACACCGACCCCAGTCCTCCAGCTCCGCTGTCGCCAGCTCACTTTGCCCTAGAGAGTAGCCCCCATCAGCCTTAGGAGGAAACCCCGACCTCCTGGGCAGCCATGCGTGTTTCTGCTGTGTCGCCTGATTCTCTGTAAAACTCACTCTTGCTCACAACCCCTCAGGAGGAGCGTCCGACCTCTTGTGATGCACCAGGGCACCTGTCGTGGATTGATTTCCTTGAATAGCAGGCACCTACTCCTTACTAAATTGTTTTTATCTCGTCATCGGACAGGCCTGAGGTCTGTGCTGGGTACCTGGGCACAAAGCGTGGCCCCCGTGGAAAGACAGGCAGCTCTGGGCTGCCTCTGAGGACTGACGTGTCCCCTATCTCTGCTTCAAACATGCAAGTTTTCTGTTATTGTCATTCGATGATAACCGAGAGAAGAAGCTGATGGGAAACAAATCCCCCTATGACCCAGAAATGGGGGGGATGCAAACCCTGAAACAGCAGAATATGAAGAAATAATTATCATGAAAATACTACCGTTGCAGGATTTTTTACCTCAACACTCAGGGCTTGTTGTCTGGTCACTTGGAAGAATGGAGAGGGGGACCCAGAACGAGAAGCAGGCAGACGTGTATTGGAGGATAAGATTAGAAAGGAAGTTTTGTAGGAAAGTTCTCTTTACAGAGAGGGGACGTGTGAAGGTGAATGCCTATGACTCTAGGCAAGGTCCTTGTTTTATAAGGTTCTGGTCAGGGCCCCCCTTCCCTGCCCCCTCCTTCCTTCTCAGATCCCACCCTCATTGGCTGGACAGCTCCAGGTGCCGGGTCGTCCATTCCTGATTGGCTCGCTTCCATGGCATGAGGAGTGGTCTATGGCCATGTCATTCCTTGTAGATCATACATCTTAGGGTCTACGACTTATTTTTAGTTAGGTCTTTAGTCAAATTCCTGAGGGAAACCTGAGGGAGAGTAGGTGGGATCTGTTACATTCTTAAGAGGAACCTTATGCCCGAGAGGGTTTGCTGTGGTCAGACACACAGTATTGCTACAAAGTACGCGTTTTTCCCCACCCAGGGACCTTGGGTCCTATCCTTTCCCTCTCTGCCTATTTTATCCTATATTTTCCCTGCCATACTGAGGTTCAGACTTTTCTGATAAAATAGTGAGCTAGGTACCTAGACGGACCCTCTTTTGAAAAATAAGTAAACATTCTATTTAAACCTACTACAAAACATCTTAAGGGCACTAATGAGCTGGCGGAAAAGTGAGCTATAAAAGTCTAGAAAAATGAGGAAGGAAAAAAAAATAATTTAGGTAAGTCAATTCCAGTAGGAAAATTTCCCCAGGGAATCTGCTGAAGCTGGTGAATTTGAGTTTTATTTTGATAGCAGGGGCCACGAAAAACGAGATACAACGTCGGTGCTCCTAGATGGGAGGTGTGGGAGGAATGCCCTCTCTCATAAATCTGGGACCTAAAATGTTAAGGTCATCAAATGTTGAGGATGGAACAAAACTGTATCTCCCTCACATGCTAATGTTGAGCCTGAACAAGGGGAAGAGAAGGATTCATGGGGTAACATGGGTAGGAGCCCAAACCAGCCCTCCACTGAGTTTATAGTCCAAAGCCTTGCCCTGAGGGTGGTCCCAAGCTCCAGACAGACCCTTAAATTAGAACGACCCGCAATAAGAGTGTCTTGGGGCACCAGGCAGAACAAGTGTAATTCTTCTTGGAGGGATCCAGCTTTTTCCCTGCCCACAAAAGATTCCTACATGTAAAATCCCAAGAAGGATGACTGGATAACAGCAAAAATCTCAGAAAAAAGAAAGAAAGAAGCCACTGAAAAAGGGAAATTAGAAGAAATATCAGAATAAAACTATTTGGGGTCAAGATTGGTGTTTGTTTTTGTTTCACTCCTTAATCGCTAGAAGCTGATTCAGAACATCTACGTTTCCGGCACTTTGTGGAAACAGAAGTACAAGTTACTGTAGAAAAGTGACATGCGATTAAACCATCTCATTGACACTATCCCTGTTCTATTGATTATTTCATGGTTGAGGTTTTCCCGTCTCTAAGATTACAAGGTGGAATTAGGCAGCCCTTTAATTTCTATGTGTCTCCAACATTCTGTGATTTTTGCGATATCTTCATAACATCTAGTACAATGTCCTGAACGTCATGGACGCTAGAAAAGTGGTGCTGTTAATTATAAAGAACCCAGTAGACAGAGCACATCTTAGGGGAAAAACCCATGACTGCCTGGGTCAAGGTCCCAGATCAGTTTCCAATGTGATCGTCAGGAAGTGGTAAAGTTTAGGGTACCTAGATACCCAGGACACCCAGCTTGTGTTTCTGAAATTAGCAGAGGCCTGACTATAAAGGATTATGATGTGGCTTAGAGTTTATAATTTTAAAAATGAAAATAACAAAATGTGAGCAACAGAAAGAGAGAAGAAACTTCAACATAAGTTTGGAAGATAAAAAACAAGAAAAAAATTAAATTAAAATATCATTATTTATTAAAGCACTATGAAAAATGCCTATATTATGGTGCAAAAAAAGATAAATCTGAGAGGCAGATTTTTTTTTTTAATTTGGAAGTGTATGGAAGAAACAACTATTTTTTTCCTTAGAGCAATAGGTCATTTTAAGAAAGGCTCCTATCATTGAATTTATGTTGGTCTTCAAGGTCTCAAATGAAACCAATTCAAATATAAATCCTTAATTGGTACGCCAAATGTGGATTGTCACTCAGTGTGGTCTAGCAAGGTTGTCAATCAGGAGAGCCATCAATTGACGTTGATGTTAAACCAAGTAGGACAAGTTTCTGGGAACTTATCAGGAGACGGAGCATTCAGCCTGTTAAAGCCCCCATTCGGTTCTCATGTCCTGCCATCTCATACCGTTTCAGTATGATTTAGGGGATACGAAAGACTAAATTATAGTATTGAGTGTCTTCTTGTGTAAGAAATTGGAAAGAAGCATTTACATGTCACATCACATTATTTTCACAACAAGACTACAAGGTATCATTGGGTATCATATCCTTATTATACAGTTGAATAAGAGGGCCAGGTAAGTTAATCACTTGAAGCACCCAGGAAGTAGTGAGGCTAGAAATCAAAGAGGTCTTTTTGACTTGGAAACTCAATTAAAATTTTTTTAAAAGGATGTTTCCTGGTACGATGGAAAATTTGAATTTGAGCAAAATCAGGAATAATATGGGAATGTTCTACAACCAGTTACTACCAGTGGGCTTATTCAAATCTTCGGAGTAACTTATTTAGTTCCACGAAGCAAAGAATTATGAGTCTTATTGATTTTATATCAGCACTCCTTTTCCTCTGCCTTCCCACTTCCCTCCCTCGACCTCCCAAGGACCTAGGACTCAGCCTCCCAGACCCAGGCTGCAGGTCCCTAAATGCCTCTCCCCCTCAAGAGTCTCGCATTATGCTCTGGGTTGTCACTGGCTAAATGTTCTCCTGACATCTGCTTGTCAACAGACTTCCCCTTTGTCAACATCTCTTAGTGGTTCCCTGTTAGGTCACCCCTTTGTTCAAGATCCTTCGTAAAGCCACTGTAATTCATATTTCCAGATTCAAAACACATAGCTCTCAGCCTATTAATTAGTCCATTAATAAATGTCGGGCACTTTTAAAATACTTTGTAAATTACCCTGTTTCATCCTCATAGTAACCCTATGCTATAGATACTATTTTTATCTTCATTTTACAGATGAGAAAACTGAGACCAAGAGTCACTTGCCCAAGGTCATTGAGCATGTGTGTTGCCAAGTCAGGACATGAACTCTGCGACTATCAAAACCAAACCCTCATTGCCAGATGTTATTCAACCTGCCTCCATGTGCAAAACTATGCTCCCTTATACAAAAGAGTACAAGGCTTCTTAGCATTTGTATGTCACTCTACCATTCACAAAACTGTCTTTATACTCTTTTTTGTTTTTTCATTTGACTTCTTAATGGTCCTTTAAAAGAAGTATTAGCTCCATTTCCCCTGCAGGAGAGAAACTGAGTTTTAGGGACATGTGCTTGGATATAGGGCGATGTTGAGCAGTCTGAGTTCGGAGTGCCACACTTCCATTGACTGAAGACCTTCCTTCAGGATACTACTGTTCCGATTTTGGGGAGAGTCATTCAGAGGGTGAAATCTGGAAGTCTGACTTTAGATGAAAGCCTGTGTGAAAACAACATGAAAGCATACAGTCCTGAAATGGGAAAATCAATGCTGAAGGGATGGCAGGGGGCCTTGATACCGAAGGCCTCGGTTTATTTCACACAAAGTGATAAAGATTTCACTGCTTTTTGGTGACAAGGAGAGTATGCTGGACTAGTGAAGCAATGCATTCCTTCTGCTAACTTCCTTCTGTTTTGGAATCATTGTTAGAAGATGTAGACTGTGTATTGGCAAAAAAAAAGGTAGGCAAGGACTTGGGGGAAAGCATCCTAGGATCTTCCCTGGGGAAGAGGACTTCAGAGAAGTGCAGGGAGCACTCTGCCCCTACACGCTCCAGCCAGCTCTTGTAGTCCGTAGAGACCGTGGACTTGGAGCTGGGTTTCCAGCCTCCAGCTGGCCATCCCTGCTCCCTCCAGACGGATCGGCCCGCAGCCCAATCCCTTCCATCTGTTTTGAAATCTCCTTCAGTCCCTAACAGGTTTTTCCTCCAATTCTGACCCCAAATATTACGTATTTGTTCCAGTCCCTGACAATAAATGTGTAAATATATGACAGAATTTGCCACACCCTTGATTCTCTGTTTAATGTTCTGCAGCCTTTTTTGTAAAAAATTTTTTTTAATTTTTAAATTTATTTTTGAGAGACATTGTGAGCATGGGAGGGTCAGAGAGAGAGAGACACAGAATCTGAAGCAGGCTCCAGGCTCTGAGCTGTCAGCACAGAGCCCGACACGGGGCTTGAACCCACAAACCGTGAGATCATGAGCTGAGCTGAAGCTGGACGCTTAACCGACTGAGCCACCCAGGCACCCCTGTTCTGTAGCCTTAAATTCATCCATTTTAGCTTACACTTCAGAAATCCTAATGTGAATCTCCGTATTTAATGGTAAAATTTAGATTTGTTTAATAAGACATGAGAATCATACACCCCCCCTCCTAAAAAAAAGGTTACAAAGGAAATGGTCCCCAGGTGTCATTTGACTTTGGTTTTGCATCAGAAGAATGACAGACCTGTTGACTAGGGACCCTTGTGTGCAAGACTTGGGCAACTGTCCTCTTGTTCTCTGACAAGGACAGATAACTGCTGCTGGGCAGTCCATCCTAAAGGCAGAAAGCTGTAAGCACAACTAAGAAGATGTGACTAATTCTAGGAAGACTTTGGGAAGTTGCACTGGGGGAGGGCCTTCCTTGTGTTTCTGTTCATGAGGAACATGAGTGTGTCGTCTCTTAGAGTGCCTTTGTCTAGGGGCACCTGAGTGGCTCAGACGGTTAACCATCCTACCTCAGCTTAGGTCATGATCTCATGGTTCGTGGGTTCGAGCCCCGCGTTGGGCTCTGTGCTGACAGCTCAGAGCATGGATCCTGCTTCAGATTCTGTGTCTCCCTCTCTCTCTGCCCCTCCCCTACTCATGCTATCTCTCTCTCTCTCAGAAATAAGTAAAACATTAAAAAAAAATGCCTTTGTCTCGTTTTGGTGCCGTAGGAAGGCTGGCCTCCCAATATGAATCAGGATGTGTACCTTGTTCGTTATGCAAGAGCTTGTGTAGAACTGATGTCATTTTTTGCTTCCCTGTTTGTTAGAGTTCACAAGCAAAGCTCTCTGACCTCGGGTTTTAATTGTGGCCGAGTCGTTCAGCTCTACATATAATTTCACTTGTAATTTGAATGTAGGCTTCAAATGGAAGGTTTTGTAAGTATCAGTTTCAAATACTCTGTTTCTTCTCATTTCAGTATTGATGATACATATCTTTCAAGAATTTTTTTCATCTGTGTTGTTGAATTTATTGTCATGAAGTTGTTCCCAGTATTTCCTTATTTCCCATAGGTAAAAAGAAAGGCTGTAGCGATGTTTCTTTTTCATTCCTGGTATTGATATTTCACATATTCTTTATTTTCTGATCATTCTGGCTAGAGATTTTTCAGTTTTATTGACCATTTCGTAACCAGTTTGTAGTTGCACTGACTTTTAAAAATTTGTTCTCTTTTTCCAATATTCTTAATTTCTACTTTAAAAAATCATTTCCTTTTATCATTTGATTTAAATTTGTTCGTTGTCCTCTACGTTTTTGAGGTAGATTTCTTTCTTTTTTCTTCTTTTCTAATATAAGCACTTAATACTATAAAACTTTCTTTAAACATTGCTTAAGCTGAAAGCTACAATCCTGAAATTTTTGACATGTTGGTTTTTAATTTACATTCAGTTTAAAGTGTTTCCTGATCTCTCTTTGATTTCTATTCTGATTCCTGAGTAATTTATAAGTATGTGATATGATTTCTAACCATTCGGGAACCCTCCATATATCTTTCTGATATGGATTTCTTCTCTAATTCCACTCTGGTTTAAGAAGTTACTTTACAAGAGTTTAGTTTTCTTAAAATTATTTAGACTTAATTTATGACTCATTCTATGTTCCATCTCTGGAATGTTCTGTGTGCACCTCAAGAGCATATTGTTGAATGGAGTGTCCCATGACTGTCCCTTAGGTCAATTTGGTTGATGGTTTTGGTCAGGCCTTCTATTACCTTATGATTTTTTTTAATTGCTCTGTCCATTATGGAGAAGGCATTGTTGAAATCTCCAACTATAATTATAGATTTGTTTATTTTTTCCTCCCGTTTTGTAAGTTTCTGCTTCATGCATGTTGAAGCATGTTTATTCTGTGTTTACACAATTAGGAATTTTGTGGTCTACTGTTATTGTGTGTATCTATCCATCTCAGGTAATAATCCTTATTTTAAACTACCACTTTGATATTTACATAGACGTGCCATATTTCTTCTGATTGTAGTTTGCATTTGTACTTTTTAAATCATTTCACTTTCAATCTTTGTTTTTATATTTCATTTATATTTATTATAGATAGAATTTTTGAGTCTTTTGCCCCTTTTAATCCAATCTGACAATCTCTGCCTTGAATGGGGAGCTTTTTCCATCTACATTTATTGTACTAATGGATATGTTTGAGATTAAATCTATTCCCTTGTTACCTATTTTTCCATCTATTATGTACTTCTTGTTTGCATGCTTCCTGCCTTTTGTGGATTCACCAAATTTTGTAATGGTTCTGTTTTATCTTACTATTGGATGGAGGAGGGGCCAACATGACCAGGAAGTAGGGAGCCCTGAAGTTACCCATCCCTCAGACACAGCAGTAATGAAGCCAGAAGACTTGGAATTCCAGGAATCTGGGCCACAGACTGACAGCAACATCTCCAGGGTCCCACAAAGACAATGTGGCAGGACATAGGGATACTTCAAAAAAAAAAAAAATCAAAGCACACCTGGTGGAAGGTTCAAAACACCACTATAAATAGGGAGACAAAGCAACCAGAGTCTCAACAAAGAGAACATGAAACAATCCAAAAACACCTCTTGAAAGGCCAGGCCCTGGACTGTATTATGACTTCTTTTTAACATCAAAGTGCTGGCAGGTGCAGGACTCACAACAAACTATTAAAACATGTAAGGGACAGGGGCACCTGGGTGGTTCAGTAGGTTAAGCAGCCAACTTTGGCTCAGGTCATGATCTCGTGGTTCATGAGTTCGAGCCCCATGTCAGGCTCTGTGCTGACAGCTCATAGCCTGGAGCCTGCTTCAGATTCTGTGTCTCTTTCTCTCTCTGCCCCTCTCTGGCTCACACTCTGTCTCTCTGCCTCTCAAAAATAAATAAACAACATTAAAAAATTTTTGTAAGGGGCAGAAAATTAGCCAAAATGACAAAATGGAAGAGTTCTCCTCAAAAGAAATTCTAGGAAGAAATGATAGCTAGAGAATTGCTCAAGACAGATATAAACAATATAACTGAGCAAGAATTAATAATAATATTCATAAGATTAATATCT
This sequence comes from Suricata suricatta, assembly GCF_006229205.1. Taxonomy (NCBI): domain Eukaryota; kingdom Metazoa; phylum Chordata; class Mammalia; order Carnivora; family Herpestidae; genus Suricata; species Suricata suricatta. The sequence continues at coordinate 159,846,357 of NC_043703.1, forward strand.
GGGCTTGAAAAAAGCATAGAACACAACAGAGAATCTCTTGCTGCAGAAATCAAGGAACTGAGAAATAGTCATGACGAATTAAGAAATGCTGTAAATGAGGTTCAAAATAAACCAGATGCAGTTACATCAAGGATGGAGAAGGCAGAGGGGAGATTAACTGAAATAGAAGATAAAATTATGGAAAATGATGAAGCTGAGAAAAAGAGAGATAAGAAAATACTAGACCATGAGGGCAGAATTAAAGGACTAAGTGATTCAATGAAACATAATCATATCTGTATAATAGGAGCTCCAGAAAAGAAGAGACAGAGAAAGGGGCATAAGATTGATTTGAACAAATTGTATCTGAGAACTTCTCTAATCTGGGGAAGGAAATGGACACCCAAATCCAGGAGGCACAGAGGACTCCCTTCAGATTTAACAAGAATAGATCTTCTCCATGGCATATCATAGTGAAACTGAAAAAATACAAAGATAAAGAGAGAATTCTGAAAGTAGCAAGGGCAAATGGACCTTCACCTACAAGGGTAGACTCCTAAGGGTAGTGGCAGACCTATCCACTGAAACTCGGCTGGGCAGAAGGGAATGGCAAGAAATATTCAATGTGCTGGATAGGAAAAATATGCAAGAATTAGGAAAAATATGCAAGAATCCTTTATCCAATTAGGCTGCATTAGAATAGAAGGAGAGATAAAGGTTTTCCCAGACAAATAAAAACTGAAGGAGTTCATCACCACTAAACCAGCCCTGCAAGAGATCCTAAGGAGGACTCTGAGTGGAATGTTACAAAGACTACCAAGGCCCAAAGACATCACTACAAGCATGAAACCTACAGATAACACAATAACACTAAATCCGTATCTTTTGATGATAACGCTGAATGTAAATGGACTAAATGGTCCAATCAAAAGATATCGAGTATCAGAATGGATAAAAAAAAAAATCCATCTATGTACTGTCTACAAGGCACTCATCTTAGACCTGAATACACTTTCAGATTGAAAGTAAGTGGATGGAGAACAACCTATCAGGCTACTGGAAGTCAAGAGAAAGCTGGAGTAGCCATACTTACATCAGAAAAACTAGATTTTAAACTAAAGGCTGTAACAAGAGTTGAAGAAGGATATTATATCATAATTACAGGGTCTATTCATCAAGAAGAGCTAATAATTGTAAATATTTATGTACCCAACTTGAAAGAACCCAAATACATGTCAGTTAATCATAAACAAAAGCAATCTTACTGATAGGAATACTGTAATTGCAGGGGACTTTAATACTCCTTTTACAGCAATGGAAAGATCATCTAGGCAAAAAATCAGTAAAGAAACAATGGCTCTGAATGATACACTGGACCAGATGGACTTGACAGATATATTCAGAACTTTTCATCCAAAAGCAGCAAAATATACATTCTTTCCTAATGCACATGGATCATTCTCCAAGAACTGGGTCTCAAAACAGCCCTCAATAAATATAAAAGAATTGAGGTCATACCAGGCATATTTTCTGATCACACACTATGAAACTTGAAATCAACAAGAAAAATTTGGAAAGCCTCCAAATGCATGGAGGTTAAAGAACATCTTACTAAAGAATGAATGAGTCAATCAGGCAATTAAAGAAGAAATTTAAAAATATATGGAAGCAAATGAAAATGAAAACATGACAGTCCAAATCCTTTGGGACACAGCAAAGGCCGTCCTAAGAGGAAGATACATTGCATCCAGGCCTATCTCAAGAAACAATAAAAATACCAAATACAAAATCTAATAGCATACCTAAAGGAACCTTTGAAGAACAGCAAAGAAACCCCAAAGCCAGAAGAAAAAGAGAAATAAAAAAGGTTAGAGCTGAAATACACAAAGCAGGAAAGAGCAGCCTCTTTAGCAGGTGGTGCTGGGAGAGCTGGACAGCAACAGGCAGAAGACTGAAACTAGACCACTTTCTTACACCATACACAGAAATCAACTCAAAATGGCTGAAGGACCTGAATGTGAGACAGGAAACCATCAAAACCCTTGAGGAAAAAGCAGGAAACAGCCTCCTTGATCTCAGTCGCAGCTATTTCCTATTCAACATATCCCCAAAGGCAAGGGAATCAAGAGAAAAAATGAACTATTGGGACCTCATCAAGATAAAAAGCTTCTTCAAGGCAAAGGAAACAATCAAAAAAACTAGCCGACAGAATGGGAAAAACTAGTGGCATATGGCATATTAGATAAAGGGCTAGTATCCAAAATCTACAAGGAACTCACCAAACTCCACACCCGAAAAAAAGAGTAATCCAGTGAAGAAGTGGGCAGAAGACATGAATAGACACTTCTCTAAAGAGGGCATCCAGATAGCCAAAAGGCACATGAAATGATGCTCAGCATCACTCACCATCAGGGAAATAACAAATCAAAACCACACTGAGATACCACCTCACACTGGTCAGAGTGGCTAAAATGAACAAATCAAGAGACTATAGATGCTGGCGAGGGTGTGGAAAGATGGGCACCCTCCTGCACTGTTGGTGGGAACATAAACTGGTGCAGCCACTCTGGAAAACACTGTGGAGGTTCCTCAAAAAACTATCAATAGAACTCCTCTATGACCCAGCAATAGCACTGCTAGGGATTTACCCAAAGGATACAGAAGTGCTGATGCATAGGGGCACATGTATCCCAATGTTCATAGCAGCACTGTCAACAATGGCCAGATCATGGAAAGAGCCTAAATGTCCATCAACCGATGAGTGGATCAAGAAGATGTGGTTTATCTACACAATGGAGTACTACAGGGCAATGAGAAAGACTGAAATCTGGCCATTTGTAGCAATGTGGATGGAACTCGAGGGTGTTATGCCAAGTGAAATAAGTCAGGCAGAGAAGGACAGATACCATATGTTTTCACTCATAGGTCTAATAGAAGAAACCTAACAAGGGACCAAGGGAAGGGGAAGGGGGGGAAGAAAGGGAGGGAGAGGGCAGGAGCAAACCACAAGAGACTCTTGAATACTGAAAACAAACTGAGGGCTGAAGGGGGAGGAGGAAAGGGGATGGGGGGTGATGGTCATGGAGGAGGGCACTTGTGGGGAAGAGCACAGGGTGTTATATGGAAACCAACTTGGCAACAAACTATTAATAAAAATAAATAAATAAATAAATCACCCTAAGAAAAGAAATACACAATTAGAATCCCTCCCAAAAAACAAAAAGAACAAAAAACCCCACAGTAGAACAGATCAATGAATCAAAGAGTTGTTTTTTGAAAAAAAAAAAATGAAATTTATAAACTCTTGGCCAGACTTCTCAAAAAGAAAAGAGAGAGGACCCAAATGATAGAATCACAAATTAGGAGGACAGATCATAACCAACATCACTGAAATACAAACAATTATCAGAGAATACTATGAAAAATTATATGCCAACAAACTGGACCACCTGGAGGAAATGGACAGATTCCTAGACCCACACACTTATCCAACACTCAAACAGGAATAAATAGAAAATTTGAACAGACCCATACCAGTGAAGAAATTGAATCAATTATCAAAATCTCCCAACAAATAAGAGTCCTGGGCCAGATGGCTTCCCAGGAGAATTCTGCCAGACATTTAAAGCAGAGCTAATACCTATCCTTCACAAGCTCTGCCAAAAAATATAAATGGAAGAACAGCTTCCAGACTCATTCTGTGAAGCCAGCATTACCTTGATTCCCAAACCAGAGAACCTACTAAAAAGAATTACAGACCTATATCCCTGATGAACATGGATGCAAAAATTCTCAACAAGATACTAGCAAATCAAATTCAACAGTATATCAAAAGAATTACTCACCATGATCAAGTGGGATTCATTCCTGGGCTGCAGGGCTGGTTCAATATTCACAGAGCAATCAGCATGATAACATCGGATTAATAAAAGAAAGCATAAGAATCATGTGATCCTATCAACAGGTGCAGAAAAAGCATTTGACAAAATACAGCATCCTTTCTTAATAAAAACCCTCGAGAAAGTCAGGATAGAAGGAACATACTTAAACATCATAAGAGCCATTTGTGAAAAGCCCACAGCTAATATCATCCTCAATGGGGAAAAACTGAGAGCTTTCCCCCTGAGATCAGGAACACGACAGGGGTGTCCACTCTCACCACTGCTGTTTAACACGGTGCTGGAAGTCCTAGCATCAGCAATCAGACAACAAAAGGAAATAAAAGGCATCCAAATTGGCAAAGATGAAGTCAACCTTTCACTTTTTGCAGATGACAGATACTCCATGGAAAACCCAACAGACTCCACCAAAAAGCTGCTAGAACTTATCCATGAGTTCTTTACTGTTGGATTAATAGTTCCTCTCATTTTTAAAGTAACTTTTCTACAGTTAACATTATTCAGTTTTAATTTATCATAGTCCATATTCAAATAATGTTTCACCACTTCTAGTAAGAATCTTACTACACTATACTTCTAATAACACCTTCTCTTCATTTGTGGCATTATTTTCATACCTCTTTCTTCTACATCTACCATAAATCAAACAATACATTTTTGTTCCTACTATTGTTTTAAATGGTCACCTACCTTTTTTAGATATTCAAAAATAATTAAAATGTACTTTAAAAAATTTTATGGTTTTATTTTTGAGAGACAGAGAGAGCAGAGGAGGGTCAGAGAGAGAGGGAGACACAGAATCTGAAGCAGCTCCAGGCTCTGAGCTAGCTGTCAGCACAGAGCCTGATGTGGGGCTTGAACCTATGAACCATGAGATCATGACCCAAGCCGAAGCTGGACGCTTAACCGACTGAGCCCCCCCGGTGCCCCTAAAATGTACTTTTTTAACTGTCTAGATATTTACCATTCTTAGAACTCCTCATTTCACCTTGTAAGTCCAGATTTTCATGTGATATTATTTTTCTTCTTTTTGAAGAAACACCTTAATTTCTTGTAGAGAGGGTATAATTGTAGCAAATAATCTCATATTTTATCTCAAAAACATCTTTATCTTGACTTTTTTGAACATTTATTTATTTACTTTGAGAGCAAGAGAGAGAACAAGCAGGGGAGAGGTAGAGAGAGAGAGAGAGAGAGAGAGAGAGGGAGAGACAGACAGACCATCTCATTTAGTCCCTGCACTCAGTGTAGAGCCAATATGAGGCTCGAACTCACCAGCTGTGAGATCGTGACCTGATATCAAGACCCTAAATCAAGAGTCAGATGCTTAACTGACAGAGCCACCGAGGCACCCCTCTTTACCTTGACCTTTGAAAGACATTTTCTGCTGTATAAAGAATTCTAGGTTGACAACTCTTCAGTATCTTATTAAATGTGTCTATTGTCTCTGGTGAGATGTCTCCATTAATTGTTCTCTTTGCTCCTTTTGCTTTATTGTATTTTTTATCTTGATTTTAAGATTTTTCTTATCACTTATTTTCAGTAATTTTTGACTTTGCATGTTATCCCTTAAGTTCCCTAGGCCCATGTTTGTTAATAAGTTCTTAGGATCTGCATATTTATAGGTTTCAGCAAATCTGATAACAAAAGTTTTGTATTTCTACAAAATTTTTTTATCCTTTTTCTTGTCATTCTATTAACTTACTTACATTAATGCTAGAACAGTTAACAATGTCTCACAAGTTGCTGATGATTTGTTAATTTTTTCATTCCTTTTTTTCCCTTCTTCCCTTCATTTGAATGGTTTCTACTGATGTTTCTTTAAATTCACTTAGCTTTTTTCTGGGGGAGTCTGAGTGACTCAGTCACTTAAGCATCTGACTCTTGATTTTCGTTCTGGTCATGATCTCATGGCTTGGTTTGTGAGTTCGAGCCCTTCATTGGGCTCTGGACTGACAGCGTGGAGCCTGCTTGGGATTCTCTGCCTCTCTCCCTCTACTTGCTCTCTCTGTCTCAAAAATAAATAAGTAAAAATAATTCACTTAGCTTTTTCTCATGCAGTGTCTAATCTGTCCTCAATTTCATGTTTTTGTTTTTAAGATTTTTTATTTCTAAAAGTTTTGTTTTTTTGTATCTTAGATTTATATCTTAGATTACTTCCTTTCTCTTCATGGTCATAGTTTCTTCTACCTTCTTGAACTTTTAAATAAGATTATCTTAGCTTTTTAAATCTTAGTCTGTTAATTCCTTCATATCTGTCATTTCTGGGTCTATTTTTTTCCCTTCTACTTAGGGGAAAATTTATGCTGTTTGCAAACTTGGTGAATTTTTAATAGATGCTATATATTGTTATGTTGTTTGGTGTATTATGGTATTTGTATGTGTGTTGAATAGAAATGAATTTTTTTATATGTCACTAAGTTGATATCAGGTTCCATTCTGATCCTTCCTTCCTTCCTTCCTTCCTTCCTTCCTTCCTTCCTTCCTTCCTCCTTCCTTTTTTTGGAGCCATATGATATATTTTGTTTCATGATTTGTCATTGTAAACTCATGCAAATTTCTCTGTATACTTCAGATGTAAACATCCTAGAGTTTTATATAATGCAAGTTAGTTTTTTTGTGTGTTTTTTATGTTTATTTAAATGTATTTAAAATGTTCCTTACATTTTATTTTCCCTTCCTTCCTTCCTTCCTTCCTTCCTTCCTTCCTTCCTTCCTTCCTTCCTTCCTTCCTCTTTCACTCTCTTTCTTTCTTGCAATGTTTATTTATTATGGGAGAGAGAGAGAGAGAGAGAGAGAGAGAGAGAGAGAGAGAGAAATGGGGGAGGGGAAGAAAGAGGGAGAGAGAATTCCAAACAGACTCTGTGCTGTCAGTGTGGAGCCTGATGTGGGGCTCAATGTCATGATTGTGAGATCATGACCTGAGCTGATATCAAGATTGGATGTTTAACCAACTGAGCCATGCTGGACCCCTCACTTTGTTTCTTAATTAAACTTTTTTTATTTTGAAATAATTTTGGGGCACCTGAATGGCTCAGTTAGTTGAGCATCTGATTTTGGCTCAGGTCATGACCTCATGGTTCATGGGTTCAAGCTCTGCATCAGGCTCTGTGTTGACAGCTCAGAGCCTGGATCCTGCTCTGGATTCTGTGTCTCCCTCTATCTCTGTGCCCTTTCCCTGCTCTTTCTCTCTCTCTCTCTCAAAAATAAATAAACATTAAAAAGGAAAATTGTAGCTTCACTTCAGTCATAAGAAATAGTACACAAAGATTCCATTTGTTCTCTTCTCAGTTCCTCCCAAAGGCAGGATCTTGCAAACCCACAGTACAATATCATAAACATAGTATTGACATCAATATAGTAAGATACAGACTACTCCATCACCATCAGTTATGTGGCCTTTCCATAAAATACTGTTTTCTCTCCAAACCTGCCCACTTTATACCCTAAACAACCAATAATCTGTTCTTCATTTCTATAATTTTGTCATTTCAAAATGTTATAGAAATGCCTGGATGGCTCAGTAGGTTAAATGTCTGATTTTGGTTCAGGTCATGATCTCACTGTTCAGGGGATCGAGCCCCATATTGGGCTCTGTGCTGATGGCACAGAGACTACTTGGGATTCTCTCTCTCCCTCTCTCTCTGCTCCTTCCCCATATGCATGCATGTGCTCATGCCCTCTCTCTCTCTCTCTCTCTCTCTCTCTTAAAATAAGTAAGTAAACTTTAAATAAATGTTATATAAATGGAATCATATGGTATGTGACCTGTTGGAATTGCCTATTTCTGCTGAGCAAAATTTCTGGAGATTTATCCACATTGTGGATATATGTCAAATTTTTGTTCCTTTTTATTGGTGAGTAGTTTTCTTGGCATGGGTGTGACACAGTTTATTTAATCCATGAAGACTGATATTTCCTACTTCATTCTTTTTTTGTTTGTTTGTTTTCAAGACTATATATTTTTGGAGAAGTTTTAGGTTTACAACAAAATTGAGACAATGATCTAGAGATTTCTCTTCTCCACTGTCCCCACACATGCACGGTCACCTTGTTGTCAACAGCACTCACCACGCTGGTACATTTTTTCCAATGTGAACATTGACACATCATAATCACCCAAGTCTGTAGTTCATTCTCAGTGTTGTGCGTTCCGTGTTGGATGAATAAATAATGATATCTATTCATCATTTTAATATCATGCAGCGTATTTTCACTGTCCTAAAATTCCACTGAGCTCTGCCTACTCATTTCTTCCCACCTCCACCATCTTATGGTCTCCATAGTTTTGTCTTTTCCCCAATGCTGTAGAGCTGGAATCAAATGGTATGCAGCCTTTCCAGGTAGGCTTTCTAAAGTTAGTAACATGCATTTAATGTTCTTCTATGGCTTTTCATGGCATGGTAGTTCATCTCTTTTTAGCACTGAATAATATTCCATTGTCTGGGATGTACCAGTGTTGGTTTATTTATTTACCTATTGAAGGACCTCTTGGTTGCTGTCAAGTTTTGGCAATTATAAATTAAATTGCTATAAATATCCATGTGTAGGTTTTTACATAGACATAATTTGTTAATTCTTTTGTGTGAATACCAAGGGATGTGATTGCTGGGTTGGGAGTAAGGGTAGGTTCAGTTTTGTAAGACAACACACAACTGTCTTACAAATTGGCTGCACCACGCTACTTTCGCACCAACAATGAATGCCCATGTGGCTCCACGCCTTCATCAGCACGTGCTGTTGTCAGTGTTCCAGATTTTGGCCAATCTCATAGGTGCCTCAGTGGCATTTCACTGTTGTGTGATTTGCATTTCCTTGATGATATGTGACGTGGAACATCTTTCTATAGGCTTAGATGCCATATTAAATCTTCTTTGGTAAAATTGTCTGTTAAGATCTTTGGTCCATTTTTTTAAAAGATTTTATTTTTTTTTCATGTTTTATTTATTTTTGATACAGAGAGAGACAGAGCATGAGAGGGGGAGGGGCAGAGAGAGAAGGAGACACAGAACCAGAAGCAGGCTCCAGGCTCTGAGCTGGCTGTCAGCACAGAGCCTGATGTGGGGCTCGAAACCACGGACGTGAGATCTGACCTGAGCTGAAGTCGGAGGCTTAACTGACTGAGCCACCCAGGCATCCCTGGTCCATTTCTTAAAATGATGATATGAATGTTAAATGTTATTTTCTATCCTTTTGGTTTCTGCAACTCTGTTCATTTTCCTTTTTCAGTCTGTCTGCTCTCTTGTTCAGATTCAGTAGTTTCTATTGTTCTACCTTTAAGTTCACTGATTTCCTTTCCTCTTCCTCCTCTGGTCTGTGATTGAGCCTATCCATTGAATTTTTTATTTTGGATATTGTATTTTTTAGCTAAAATATTTCCACTTGGTTCCTTTTTATATCTTCTGTTTCTTTGCTGAGGCTTTCTATTTTTAAATGCATTTCAAGCATGTTCATAACTGCTTTTTGAAGCAGTTTTGGGTGCTTTAAAATCTTTGTCAGATAATTCTAATTTCTCTGTCATCTTGTTGTTATAGTCTATTGGGTTCCCCCCACCCCACTCAGGGGTCCTCCTGTTTCTTAATGTGGTGAATCATTTTTGATAGGAACCTAGACATTTTGAATATTATATTTTGAGATCTTAGATCTTTCTAAACCTGTTTTATCTGGCTTCTTCTAGCCCTGTTCCTCCACTGGAGGGGGTGACACCACCCCATCCCTGTCCGAGGAAGGGTGTATAGGAATCCAGGTTCATCACTACACACAACATATGGGTATAGGAGGGGCTTCTCCTTCTTGCTGAGTGTGGGTGAGATTTCTAGCTCTTTACTGTTGGCATCTGGGAAGGGGGCGTTGGCATCTGGGAGGGGGGTTAGGAATGCCTCATTGCTGGTCCTCTTGTTGCCTCATTGGGTATCATGGGAGGCAGCTTCTTACCACTGGGCACTGGTAAAATTCCTGACTGTATTCTAGGTCTCCTTTGGTGCTGCGGTGATGGAGAGGGGCACCTTGTTACTGCTGGGGGTGGGGTGGAAGTGTAGGCTTGCCCCACATGGCCTCCATCAACTGGCACTTGGGGAGGCTGAGACCAGGGACAGGGGAGTTGGGGAAGGACTCCTTGCCACTTGGTGTGATGAGCATCCTGGCTGGTTCATCTTCCTGTCAGTTCTACTGCACGGAGGGTTTGTGGGCACCTGCTTACAGCCTGTAAGGATGGAATCTAGTGCCCCCAACTTGGATGGCATGGATGGTGGTGGGACCACACATTTTTCTATGGTCTTTGGCTAGAATACAGCACCTGCATCTCAAAGTTTTCTGTCTTTCTAGGCTGCCTCTTTCCTGGGCTTCTGGCTAGAGACAGCGGATTTTTTTGAAGGCCCCTTTGAGTCTGCATCTATTGGCATTTCTATATTGAGGACTTCTTCAGCTCTGGATTTGGGATGTATGAGGCAACATGACACCCCGGGGGCTCCCTTTGGTGTTGGTCTTTGGGTGCCAAGGTACCTCGCTGGTCTGCATTCTTCTCTCTACCCTTCAAGGTCTTGTTATGTTTGTTTTATATATAATATTCAGGGTTTCAGTGATGCTTATGGAAAAGTATGTCCCCTCAATATGCCTGAAAGCAAAAGTATTTGAGGCTTGTGTTCAAGCTTTCAAAACGTGAATACAAGCAGACTTTAGTCTGGGCTTAGTTTGGTCTCACAACCAAGGTCTTTCTTCCTGAAGTTGCTACTGAATACCCCATGTATGACAAAGTCTTCCCACTGTGGCTGGTGGGGACATAAACGCTTCCCCAAACACACCTCGATTTTGACAATAATATTAGCTGAGAAGATCTTTGCTTTAATTGGATTTTTGGTTGTTATTGGTGTGGTTCATATGAAAACCTGGTCCCTGCTTTTCAGTGTCTATTTGCTAAGAGTCATTTTGTCCTTTAGGAATGACATGGGCTTGGCCTTTCCACCCCTTTTGCTGATTCCTCACAGTGTCTACAGGCATCGTTAGGCTGGAAGGTTTACGTTTGCCCTGCTCAGTTCTCCCCCTGCCCTCCTGCTGCCCCTCGATTCTCACTGCCTATATTTTCTTCTTCACCTTCTGTGTGTGCACTGGCCTTTTCCCACACCTCCCGTGTAGGCGGAGAACGCTCTCGATGTTTGGGTTCTGGGAGCACCGTCAGGGCAGTGAGGGCCACAGCCAACTCCGCCCACCTTGGGAAGAACAAGGTGCAGGATTCTGCTAGAGCCTGGCAAGCAGTTTAAAATCACGCCTTGCGGGGCACCTGGCTGGCTCAGTTGGTTAAGCATCCTACTTCAACTCAGGTCGTGATCTTGCAGTCTGTGAGTTCAAGCCCTGAGTCGGGCTCTATGCTGAACAGCTCAGAGCCTGGAGCCTGCTTTGGATTCTGTCTTCCTCTCTCTCTCTCTCTCTCTCTCTCTCTCTGCCTGCTGCCCCCCCCAAAATAAATAAATATTTAAAAAATTCTAAATATATAAAATAAAATCATGCCTTACATTTCCCTCTTCTTACCAGCCTCCTGATTAATGTCAACATTGGGAGATTTTCCCTGGCGGCCTTTTCTATTTGGGTTCAAGCATTCTGCCGTGTTGCTTCAGCCCTCTTTCCTTAAGCTGTTGGTTCATCCCTCTTACCTTCATCCCCCCTCCCCCAATTCCAGTACATTCTCGTGTACAGCTGTCTGGTTCCATCACTGCCCCGCAGCCCACAGAGACCTTGTGCAGAGAGCAGGCCCACCTTCCTTGCCAAACGTATTCCGAAGACATTGTTTCCTGCAGAGAAATTATTTTTCATTGTTTAGGGTTAGGCATTGTGAAACTCCGGGGGCCTCTTTCCCACCTCCGCAGAAACTACACTGCGCGCGGGTCCTGGGGCGCTCCGGCGGGGGAGCCCTGGTCTCTGCGTCGTGCAGATGGTGGCTCTCCGGCTGTTAACATAAGCCTTGAAGACAGTTTTGCTGGTTTGCCATTCATCTCGAAATGTTTGTTGTTTTATTCTGCTGTTCCAAAATGTTTATATACATAAAACCTGCATCTGAAGTTGAATATGTAATTTCTCCTTTATGTGTATTTATTATTCAGGCTTATTTATAAAATCGTTCTCTACTTAAAGGTTATAAAATACCACATTTTCTGCTAGCGCCTTTCTTTTGTTGTCTTATTTTTCTGTTTTTAGATCTGTGCGCCTATTGCAAACATTTTGAAGAGAAGAGCCGAAGACTGTTTTTCTCTCTCCCTTTCCAAATAACTGCTCTGACTTCGTGTACTGGGGAAAGAAGTCTTCTCTCTCGATTTGAAATGCTGCTTTTTTCACATACTAAATTCTGATTTATACTTGGGGTTTTGTCTTGATTCAAGTTTAATATTAAATTCTTATCTGAACACAATCCCCTCCCTAGTCTTGTGTCTTCATACGTGCCCGGCTGCATCCTTCATTAGCGGTACCAACTTTCTCCCTCACATCTGACTGTTGATAAATGAGATGATCTCTAGCCACTCCCCCATCACGACCCCATTTTATCTCTGTTATTCTAAATGCGTTATCCTGGGGCTCAGGGTCCTAGACTGCCAGAGTTACATGGGCTCTGAGAGTCATCTGGGTCTAGCTCCACCAGGCCAGAGATGAGGAAACTAAGGACATAAAGCTAAGCAACTTGGCTGTTGGCATACAGAGAATCAGCAATAGGGCCAAGACTGAAATTTAAGTCAAGTTTATGCTTCCTTAACCTGCATTTCCCCCCTACCCTTCATCTGCATTTCTATAGCATCACCCAGACCTGTGTCTTTGTAATTTCCCTTTGCTTGTTGTCTCCATCCTCTTTTCTCTACCGGAGTTCATGCTACGTTGACCTTCTAGAATGATCTAGGTAGAGCAGAAACAGTGCAAGAGAGGAGAGAGGACAGCATGTTGCTTATGTAAAAAGTTAGGTCGTGTCACGGCCTGATGGCCTTTCCTGCGTAATGAGTAAGATGACTGTGAGGTCAGGGCCACCGTGGGGCCCAGGCAGCCCTGCGCTGTAGGCTCGCTGACCAAGTGGGACTCAGGTGGGGAGGGACATTCTCCCATTCCTGGTGCAGGACGCCTGGGATGCCCACTGGCTCCAAACCTCTTGCACGGTCAGTGGGACAAGACCCAGACCAGGAGGCTTTGCTCAGTGCTGAGGGGGGCAGACCGCGTGGAGCAGAGACCCCAGACCCGCAGGGGCGCCTCCCGGAACACGAGGCACACTGGCTGCTCGGGAGTCAGGGGCTGAGGGAAGGTGAGTGATGCGTCCCGTGGCGTGCCTCCGAGATGAGGCGTGAGCAGTGCGGCCGGAAGGGGCCATCCGTGAACACTGGAGGGGCGGCATGTGGGGTGGGAAGTACTGGAAGGGAAATGTGGGTCTTTGCGTGGCTGATGGGAAGATGGTGCCTGTTTTTTCGTTTGGGGAAGCGCGGGGCCCTGACGCTATGTGTGAGGGATTTCTGGGCCTTTCCTGTGGTCCGACTCCTGGGCCTTGGTTGTGATTGACTTTGGAGCCGGGTGACCTCGCTTACCATGTTTCGTAGGCAGATTTCATCAGCTTTATCATAAAGGTGCTGGCCAGGCGGAGAGCAGTCGCTAACACAGATGCAACAGAAGTTGCTTAAGGCTCATAGACACCCCCGGGCGTCTTCCAGAAATAGCAGGACTTTTGAGGGTGAGATCATTTCTGCCTTGTGGAGCAGGGGCCACACCCCACACAGTAGACATTTTCTCATAATGTCACCCCATTTTTCTTCTTTTGTGACCCCATTTTAATAACGTCTTGAGGTGGCCTGGGATCCCGAGGTTACACGTATGTTCCCACGGTGCTTCGGACATGCAGCGTGTGTTGCTCAGGATTGCTGAGACCAGAACCACTCAGAACGTGCTGCCCCTGCCCCCAAGCAAGTGGCCTGCACTTTTCCAAGGCCGAGTCCTGTTAGCAAAGGGCGTGGGACAAGGTTGCGGGAAAGACGAGAGCGTCCCCCTCAGCACGCCCTGGATGCAGATTCCCACGGAAATGCAGACAAGGAGCACGTATGGAGAACGCTCACAGCTCTAAAGTGAATTATAGAATGCAAAATCCCAGTAGTTCTGTTTCAGAAGAGTAGATCACTATGTAACAAGTAACAGAGACATTAACTAAAAGTAGTTACTGAGAAGTTTTCCCTTGGAATGGAAGACATAGAAATTCACCTGCCTAGATATTTAGAGGGACAAGATGCCCAGCTGCCTTTGCTAGGTTACCATTTTTACGTGTGGACTTTGCCCGTTTCAGTTATTTAATCAGTGCTGTTGGCGGGAAGCCATCCATTAGAGTGGGTTCATGCAGTGTCTCAAGAAACCCTGTTTTCTTTACACCGGGACGGGGACACCCCACAGAAGCAGGTTGTTACAGACGGAATGTTTGTGTCCCCCCAACAATTCGTATGTTGGAACCCTGGCCCCCAATGTGATGATATTGGGAGGCGGGCATTTGGGAAGTAATTAGGTTTAGATGAGGTCATGAGGGTAGAGTGCCCATGATGGGATCGGTGTCCTTATAAGAGGAGACCCCAGAGCCTCCTCCGTCCACCGTATGAGGACACAGCAAGAGGGCGTCCATCTGCATGCCGGGAAGCAGCCTCTCACTAAGTATCAAATCTGCTGGCATCTTGACCCTGGACTTCGCAGCTCCCAGAACGAGAAAAAAGTGTCTGTTGTTCCAGCCTCCTGGTCTGTGGAGTTTTGTTAGGATAGCCTGAACAGACTAAAACAGAACAGGTAGGTCCAGTGACAGAGAGAGCCGGGATCTTGTTTTGGATTCTCCACCAAACTAATTGGATGACCTTGGGCCACGCTGAACTCCAGTTGTTTCATCTCTAAAAACAGATAATACCTTCACTGTAAGACCAATGTTCCATTTAGACCAAACACACCCAGCCCCTCACTCCCGCTTTCCCCTCCACATACATATATAATGCAGCCAGCCCTGTCAATATGTGAACTCTTATTGTTTATTGACTTACAAAAATAGGAGCTCTTTTTGGGAGGTGCCCTTTTATGTGGTGAATGTGATGTTGTAAAGGAGACATTTAAAAATTAGACTCCAATTTGCAGGTACTAGATTTTTAAAAATTTGAAGTAATCAAATTTGACTTATTTTTAGGGTATTTGAATATGGAAGCTAAAAAGGCAACATCTACTCTAGAGGAAAGCACCAGTAATAAACTACTACGAATAATAAAGAAAAAATTGCTGCATACAGTTTTTCCTGGTTTTGATTAATAGGACCTGGTACCATCATAACAGTATTTAGCAAATTCTAAGAGTCCCATTAAATTAGGGTCCCGTAGCAAATAGATGTGAATTCAATTTTACTGCTTGGCTTCTAGCTGTCTTGAATATTTCATCAAAAGCTGATCGCCAGTGATGGCAATCGCTCCGCATTTCTATAAGGAAAAAGACATATTAGGTGAAACCTGGGTTGACAGTCAACTTGTTACCGAGAAGCTCATTATTCCTGGTCATTGTGGTCACCGCCCACTGACATGAGGCTGCCCTGAGAGGCTCCCTTCTGTGGGGATTTTCTCCGGTGCCGTTTGCTCTATTCAGGCCATTCAGATGGCCACAGAGAAGAGGAACCAGGTGATTACCCTCAACTTCCAAGTGAGACATGCTGCCAAGGGTAGGGCCCGCCTGGTATAAGGGGGCTTCAGTTCGTTGAGCTCAGCGTAAGCCTGCAAGGACATCTGAAGGGAAAATTAATACCCAGAGAACATAGAATCCGGTAAGTAACAGGAAATCTGAATGTCAGTTTTCAGGGACTCACGTCTCCTTAGGGAAGAGGGCCAGAATTAAATCACTTCCTTGAGGAGAGCTAAAAACCCAAGGCAGACAAAGATGTTCAAAGCAAGGTCAAGGCAGTAGGCAATATTTGCATGGCCCAAGGAAATAATTGTCTTGCATGCTCTTTATAAGAAGGCTGGAGAATGAAATGCAACAAAAAGTGGGGTGATATGGGAAGAAGCGAATTGTTCCTAATGGTAAAAAGGCATTTGGTCTGTAGGTTTTATGATCGTAAAGCAAGCCGTGTCTTGACAGATTGGAAACACCCACGGTTATGGAGTTGTGTCCAACACCAGGGTCAAGTCCCCATTTGGTCCTCACAAACTGTTGCTCTGGACAAGATCTGCACCCGTAAATGGCAATGAGGACCCTGCTGTAATTTCTGGAGAGTTATCGACATCTGACCTGAAGCGTCAAGACATGATTCAAGTGGGCTGTGGAAGAGGCTGAGGGCTCGGGAGCCAAGGTGCTGTGGTCTGGGTTTCGTCTCCACTATCTAGGGTGTGGTTTGGGGCCAGCTCTTTTACTTCCTCGCACTTCACTTTCCTCATATGGAAGGGGGCGAAGAGTGGA
>NC_043703.1:159862751-159863805 GCF_006229205.1 Suricata suricatta
AGGCTCTGAGCTGTCGGCACAGAGTCCAATGCAAGGCTGGAACCCAAGAACCGTAAGATCGTGACCTGAGCCAAAGTTGGAAGCTTAACCAACTGAGCCACACAGGTGCCCCTACTAATCAGTGTTTAAAATCCACCTAACTCTTAACACCAAACTCAAACTTCTCCTTCTTATACATGAGAAGTTAATAAACATTTCACCAGGAGTTTACTGAAAGCTGGGTAGCGACGTGAACATTACTGCTAGTTTGCTAATCTAATAGCACCATCAAGAAGAAGACCCTATATTTAGTACATAGAAGAAATATATATGAATTCCTAATGATTACATTTTACTTACACATATTCATTTATAAACCATATGATATCAGTCAAGATAGACTGCTTGATGCTTTGATTAAAAAAAAAATAGAGAAGGACCGGGCCAAAGTGACATGATTCAGCAAGCACAAGTTTTGCAGTCCTCTCTGAGTTATCTCATAATTCCAGAATATTCAGCTCTCTTGGCACTTGCACGGCAACGTGCGCTCTGCCTGGAGCAGCAGGGAGCAGTGGACTCCAAGTTGTCACTGAAAGTAGGTGCTGCGACCTGAAACAGACACACACCTCCTCACTCTGAACTTGGAGGAGGCACAGCTCAGTCCTCTGCCTAACTGTTGGGAGAACCAGGGATTGGTGAAAACGTTTCATGCCCGGCACTCAGATCTTTTGGAACCATGTCAAGAAACAACATCGTCCTTCCCCATCTATAGATACGGGGATTTCCTTTGCCCCCACAAGAAAGAAGTCAGCTCGTCTGCCCTGGCATGTTTGCTGTTTCACGGCTGCTCAAATACTCCCAGCAATAGTGTAAGCTAGGCTTTATGATATTGTATGGACCCTGATTAATCAATCAAGTCCTGGAGACAAAGAGCCAGCAAACCAGTTAGCTTGTATCTTGGTTGCATAGCAATGGATGTCTTCGGAGTAGGTATATTATAATGGAATTCAAATCCCAGCTCTATAACACAATGGATGAGTCGTGTTGGAAAATGTGCTCTTCAGTCAGTTAGAAG
>NC_043703.1:159863905-159865281 GCF_006229205.1 Suricata suricatta
GAACTTTATCCAGTTGATCTTAGGCATTTAGCAAGATAATTATAAATCCTGATTCTATCCATTCTATTTCTTATTATCCAGAATCTTAGTAGGCGTGGTGCTCCATGCCTTTCCGATGCTCCTGACCTCGTTACTAGAAGCTACAGAGCAAAGAATGGAACCCATGATGCATTTCATCAGGGGTTTTCATCAGATGCAGTTTAGTCCATTAATCAGTGTTTATTTATTTAAAAAAAAATTTTTTTAACATTTATTCATTTTTGAGAGACAGAGAGAGAGAACACAAGCAGGGGAGAAGAAGAGAGAGGGAGACACAGAATCCGAAGCAGGCTCCAGGCTCTGAGCTGTCGGCACAGAGTCCAATGCAAGGCTGGAACCCAAGAACCGTAAGATTGTGACCTGAGCCAAAGTTGGAAGCTTAACCAACTGAGCCACACAGGCGCCCCTACTAATCAGTGTTTAAAATCCACCTAACTCTTAACACCAAACTCAAACTTCTCCTTCTTATACATGAGAAGTTAATAAACATTTCACCAGGAGTTTACTGAAAGCTAGGTAGCGACGTGAACATTACTGCTAGTTTGCTAATCTAATAGCACCATCAAGAAGAAGACCCTATATTTAGTACATAGAAGAAATATGTATGAATTCCTAATGATTACATTTTACTTACACATATTCATTTATAAACCATATGATATCAGTCAAGATAGACTGCTTGATGCTTTGATTAAAAAAAAAAATAGAGAAGGACCGGGCCAAAGTGACATGACTCAACAAGCACAAGTTTCGCAGTCCTCTCTGAGTTATCTCATAATTCCAGAATATTCAGCTCTCTTGGCACTTGCACGGCAACATGCACTCTGCCTGGAGCAGCAGGGAGCAGTGGACTCCAAGTTGTCACCGAAAGTAGGTGCTGCGACTTGAAACAGAGACACACCTCCTCACTCTGAACTTGGAGGAGGCACAGCTCAGTCCTCTGCCTAACTGTTGGGAGAACCAGGAATTGGTGAAAACGTTTCATGCCCGGCACTCAGATCTTTTGGAACCATGTCAAGAAACAACATCGTCCTTCCCCATCTATAGATACGGGGATTTCCTTTGCCCCCACAAGAAAGAAGTCAGCTCGTCTGCCCTGGCATGTTCACTGTTTCACGGCTGCTCAAATACTCCCAGCAATAGTGTAAGCCAGGCTTTATGATATTGTATGGACCCTGATTAATCAATCAAGTCCTGGAGACAAAGAGCCAGCAAACCAGTTAGCTTGTATCTTGGTTGCATAGCAATGGATGTCTTCGGAGTAGGTATATTATAATGGAATTCAAATCCCAGCTCTATAACACAATGGATGAGTCGTGTTGGAAAATGTGCTCTTC
>NC_043703.1:159865381-159890299 GCF_006229205.1 Suricata suricatta
GTTTAATTTTCCCTACTTTAAAAAGGAGGAATTTCTCTTGTACTCTGTATTTTTCAGAAACTACTGTATCTCCCGTTATAAATGCTGTCGTGTTCACCGGGCCATGTTACACTCGAACGCAGGTGTGTAAAAGATGCGAAGGTTCAGCAGATCCTTTTATTTCCCTACAACTTGCTTGCACTGAAATTTGAAATCTTCTAACAGCCTTATAAATGCTTTATTTCATTTTCTTTAATAGAATGCATTTGGGAGAATGTAATTTTGGTTTTAATTTGGGAAAATGTAAAATAGGGAAGATGCTATGCTGTCTTGTTCCCAGTGATCCAGTTAAGATTTCTTTATGGCTCATGATTTGAAATAAAAGGTATTTGATTTAAAAGAAAACACATAAAATAACTCACAACAGGTATTATAAAGAGCTTTGTTGAAAAAATTATATCAGACAAAATCCCATGGATTTTCTCAAATACTAACTGCTTTCATTCCTTCACACATTCATTCATTCTTTTGTTTGTTCATTCCACACATAAGTATTGTGTGCCTAGGGTGTTCAAGGCGCCGGATACCCTAACTCATTCATTAGCTCTTGAAATACGGATCTTGGTCTGTATTACACTTGAGTGTTTGGAGGCACTGAATTACACTGTTGAACTGTTTGTCACAATATTACTGTTGCTGTATTGTAAAAATTACAGTGTGTTCATTGTTCCCTCTCTCTCTACTAATTTCCATCCTTCCAGCTGACAGTGAATTAAAACAGATGCAGAGACAAGAGGGCAGGGCCGTCACCTTGGCTGTCACACGCAGGGACCGGGGTGGGGGGAGGGTGTTGGGTCAGATTCCGTTGGGACATATTTGAGATATTTTCTATCATGCACTTTGCATGGAGTACAGTTTCCCAAGAATGAAAACGAAAACACACACAGGTCAAGTTTTGAGGTTGGTTTGATTTGGGCAGTTATCCGGGAAGCAGGAAAAGCAGGCTAGGGCACTTGGCTTGCTGAGTCAAGATACCGACTAGATCTTGCAACTAGTTAATTTGGTCAAGGCTTCAGGGGACAATCCCCACCTTCCATGGGAGATAATTGTGGTTTTTTACAAAATCGTAGGCGATAATGGCGCTGTGCAGCAGACTGGCCCTCGGCCCACCTGGAGGGCTCCCACTCCCGCATCGCCCCGCTCTCACTTTGCCGGGCGCAGGTCCCCGAGTGGAACCTGCTAAGGATTTGTGGTGTGTTGAAGTCACTGAGTCTTTTGCTTTTTAATGAATTGCTGTGGCAACACTATTGTATAGCATCAGTTCGCTGATACTCGCTGTTTATAATATGCCACAGTAGAACGTGGCAAAGGAGCATCCTCAGAGCCAATGGAAGCTTCCATTACACCGCCCCCCCGCCCCGCACTGTATTTTGTTCCCCACACTGTATTTTGGAGTGTGATTTTCAAAATTGTAAGTCCCAGCCAAAAGGGTCTCCCAGCCTCATGGGAAATCTCTCTTCCTTGCATTACACATGGATTGTTATTAGGAATAAACTGAAAGGCTAAAATATCTTCCAGGTCAGAGAACTAGGAAGTTAGCCTTTGTTTCTTCAATGCTAATGCAACTGCAGAAATACATACATTTGATTTGAAATGTACTTTTTAAGAAGGTTCCTTTTTGCTTAGAAAAATAAGATGTCTGGCCATCACAACATTTTTCTAGCGATGTCTCCTGAGGCAAGGGAAACAAAAGCAAAATTAAAGGCATCTGCACAGGAAAGGAAATAATCAACAAAACCAAAAGGCAACCCAGTGAATGGGAGAAGATATTTACAAATGACATATCCCATAAAGGGTTAGTATCCAAAATACATAAAGAACTTTTACAACTCATCACCAAATGAAGAAAATAATAAGTAATCCCATTAGAAGTGGGCAGAAAACATGAACTGACATTTTTCCAAGGAAGACACACAGATAGATGGCAACAGACACATGAGCTCAACATCACCTGTCATCAGGGAAATGCAAACCAAAACCATCACGAGACATCATCTCACACCTGTCAGCATGGCTAATATCGGAACCTCACCAACAGCAACATTGTCAAGGATATGGAATGAAGGGAGCCCTCATGCGCTGTGGGTGGGAATGCAAGACACATACGCTGCCGTGCAAAACAGTATGGAGGGTCCTCAAGAATTACAAATGGAACTAACGTGTCACCTAGTAATTCAGTATTGGGTATTTTTCAGAAGAATATGAAAATACTGATTTGGGAAGGTATATATGCACCCCTATGATTATGTATAATTTCTGAAGTATGGAAGCAGTCCACATAGTCATCAATAGATGAAAGGAGAAAGACTATCCGGTGTGTATATACGATGGAATATTACTTGGCTGTAAAGAAGTGTGAATCTTGCTATGACCATAAGGATGGATCTAGAGAGGGTAATGCCAAGGGAAATAAGTCAGTCGGAGAAAGACAAACACCATCTGATTTCACTCTTATGCGGAATTTAAGAAGCAAAACAAATGAACAAAGGAAAAAGAGACAAACTGAGAAACAGACTCTTAACTATAGAGAACAAACTGGTGGTCACCAGAGGGGAGGTGGGCAGGTAGACGGGTGGAATAGTTGATGGGGGTTAAAAGAACACTTACTATGATGAGCACTGTGTAATGTATCAACTTGTTGAATCACTATATTGTACACTTGAAACTAACATTGCATGTTGGCTATACTGGAATTTAAAAAAAATTTAAATAAATTAAAAGAAAAATAAGATGGGGCACCTGGGTGGCTCAGTTGCTTAAGCGTCTGACTTTGGCCCAGGTCATGATATCTTGTTCACGAGTTGGAGCCCCACATCGGGCTCTGTGCTGACAGCTGGGAGCCTGGAGCCTGTTGCGGATTCTCTGTCTCCCTCACTCTCTGCTCCTCCCCTGCTCACAACTCTGTCTCTCTCTCTGAAAATAAACATTTAAAAAATTTCAAGGGGCACCTGGGTGGCTCAGTCGGTTAAGCGTCTGGCTTCCGGCTTCGGCTCAGGTCATGATCTCATAGTTCGTGGGTTGGAGCCCTGCTTCAGGCTCTGTGCTGACAGCTCAGAGCCTGGAGCCTGCTTCGCATTCTGTGTCTCCTTCTCTCTTACCCTCCCCTGCTCGTGCTGCCTCTCTCTGTCTTTCAAAAAGAAAACATAAAAAAATTTAAAAATAAATAAAGAAAATAAAAAAATTAAAAAAGAAAAATAAGATGGCTTCCTAAAGATTCAGAAGCTATAAGAACATATTTATATGTATAAATTTACTTTTAAACATATTTAAAACTCTGAGTCATGCTGATCTTCCCACTAGACATAATCACCATTTATATATGTAGATAGATATACATACACATATAGTTTCATATATTATTTATATACGATTTATATGTGATTATTTATATCACATAAAAATTATAATTACATATAAAATATAATCTTGGCTGTGTATATTTATAGAATATTATGTATTTTCTCTACCGCTATAAGAATTTTCCCCTATCATTTAAATATAAATGTGTCTACCTCCTTTTATAAACCTGATTTTATTGGCTGTATAATATTCCATTCCATGTCCACAATGATGACTTTTTTCATTTAAAAATTACCTTTTGGTACAAAATCGTAGGCTCGTACTCTTTCTACCTGCAGAGCACAGGGCAAGTACAGGGAGATATTTGTTAGAGCAACTGCTAAAAAAAATCCACCGAATCTGGCCCAAAATAAATATCATGTTCACCCACTCTCGTCCAAAACTAGAAAGAGTTAACATATGTGCTGTTACCATAAGCAGAAGTGTGGGAAGGAAAGCCTTCCTCCTCCTTAACTGTTTTTAAATCACGCCCATCGTGCGGCTGGAAGTGAATGTCAGGCCAAGAGAGAAGCATGTCTGCGCTGTGACGGGCACAGCGGTGGGATTATGCGCTTGGAACGCAAACCCGACAGGGCAGGCAGGGCTTCGGGCAGACCCCCGTCTCTCTGTGCAGCCCATTCAGTAACAGCGTTGTCATTTGCTAATTAAAGGCAAAGGATCTCTGCTCAATTTGTAGAGCGGATTTCATTCATATACATTATATAAAACACTCTAACTTCAGAGGAGAAATTACATGAGTGTTTCTGGTCTGGATGGTGAACTCTGAGTTTACGGAATGACTAAGCCGTTTTGAATTCATAAATAGATCGCTCTTACTTAGTTGTGTCCACAATAGACGGAGCTACCGTCACCCCGTTTGTTGGCGCTGCTGCTGGCCTGACTTCCAGAATTAGCAGGGCTGCTGTCTAGACCTCCCGGCGTGCGTGAGGCCCAGGCTGGGAGCTCTCTGGCCTGCGGCACGGCTCCTGTCAGAAAGCACCGTCCCCTTTCGGGCTCGGGAGACACATTTAATCCCGGTGCTGTTTGCAGACAGACTTTAAAAAGCTGTCCCGAGAATACATCTCTGCTAGTAGTTTAGTATGTCAAACCGAGGACAGGAATGTTGCTCTATTCTTAAAATGCAACTGTTTGTGCATTGGGAACATTGGCCAATGAGAAGGAAACCTGAAGGTCAGGAGAACAGCGAGACGGCTCGTGTCCGAGCCGGGCTCCCGCACGGCCCGGGATAGGAAGGAAAGGACTGTGGGGCGAGCACCCGCCTCGCCCTGTGGGGTGCCTTGTCGGGTGGCTGTTTTGTGGGTTCACGAGATATTAAACCTCCCCATACTTAGTGGTACACATGAGAAATGGAGAGATGAGTAAGCGAGAAGAATTCTTTGTTTATTTGAAAATTGTATGTATTTTTCCCCTGGGAAAGTAATAAAATCCTTAACAGGAGTGTGGGTGGGGGGAGGGTACTTGCTGAGAATAGGCCTGAAGAATACAGGTCCACAGAGACTGGAGCTGGTGAGGTTGGAGTGTTCCACAAGATTCGGTGTCCCGAAAACTCACAGGACGCTTTTATTAAAAAAAAAATGTTAAGGCACTTAGTGTCCTTATATCGTCCGTGACTCAGGCAGAGAAGGTCCCAGAGGGCAAGGGTGGGCATGAGTCCCATGCTGGGAAGGGTGACTGCACAGACCTGCCTGACCAGGCCCAGGGCTGACCCAGAGATCTGCTCAGCGCGAGTCCAGAAAACCGAGGAAAGGAAAATTTACGGCATGTGCTTTGCGATTCCCTTAAATAGCCAAGACCAGCAGCTCGACTCTTAGAAGCATGTCTGCTCTTTGCCGAGCGTCTCACTGGATGCGCGGGGCACACGGACCTGCGGAAACGTCTGGAAGAGATCTGCATGCAGGCATGTGGATTTTCATGAGGGCCCGACTTTCTTCCTGGGACTCCGGAACCTCAGGATCCTGCAGGGTCAAGTGAGGGCGGGGCTGGGGGCACACCCGGCCCGGTTCATTTCCTTCCCCAAGGGTGCAAATTTGCTCAGAGAAGTAGCTTATTGAGTAATCACCCCCAGGGCAATGATTCACTTGAGAATGCAGTGTAGATTATGATTTAGACACAGTCTTAATGGTAAACTGCACATTACACCACACCATATTTTAACTTTGATTAATTACATTCCTCAGTCTCTACTGGGTGGATGTTGAAAGTAAAGCATTTACAACGGGTCCCATAGCAGGGGAGAGGGGACGACTGGCCGCTGGTCGGTGTGCTGACCCGACCGCCTGCCCCAGCCCTTTAGGTGGAAAGTCACACGGGGCTGTCACGCTGCTGGCCGGTGCAGGAGTGCGTGTTGGGAGGTGGCACGTGGAGAAATAACGGAAAAGAACATCAAAGCTGCCTAGGTTTTGATGAACTCCGGCCGGATGGGTAAAACTTACTGGCAGAGGTAGTTTCAATCGTAATACCCCACGTTGGGTCCCTTGGGCTGACAGCGATCTCCAGGGCTGTGTTGGACACCTGCTTTCAGATTCCAGAAGACGGACTTACAAGGACCTTGTGCCCAGACCGCGGGGGCCGGGCGTGGGTGCGCTAACCCGGGTGGCGGTGCGTCAGGACGGAGGGGAGAAACCTGATCCGGACAGCACGCTGCAGGGGGCAGTGCAGACCCGAGGGAGGGGTGGCGGCAGCACTGAGCATGTCCAGCGAGCCAGCGAGGGGCGGATGGGCTTGCCGGGTCCTGGGAGGCTGGGGAGGCGCTGGCTGACTCGTTTACTCGCCCCCACCCGCCCCCCACCCTTGCTGGCCCGGCGGGTACAGCATCTGCCTGGCGACCTGGGCCGAGATGCTCCAGGCCTGCGGGGGGGCACACCCGGGGAGGCTGCCATTTGGCTAGAGACAGAGGAAGTCAGGAAAGCCACTAAAGCACCCCTCTCGCTCTCTCTCTCTCTATCAAAAATAAATTAAAATTTAAAAAAAGGGGGGGTGCCTGGGTGGCTCAGTTGGTTAAACGTCTGACTTTGGCCTCTGCTCAGGTCATGATCTCACAGTTTGTGAGTCCGAGCCCCACATCAGGCTCCATGCTGAAGATTTGGAGCCTGCTCAGGATTCTCTTTGCCTCTCTCTCTGCCGCTCTCACTTTCTGTCTCTCTCTCAAAAATAAACAAAAATAAAAAAATAAAAACAACTAAAGCCACGTCTCAGCCTCATTTAGGAGCTTGTGGCTGCCCGTGGTGTCCATCAGCCAAGCCCCAGAAAGAGCTCTGAGAGTTTTCCCGGGAAAATCTGCAGGCCTTTTCCAAACCTAAACTCCTTTGAAAATTGATCTCAGAATCTAACGCATTTGAATTTTCTAAATGCTTCATTTATTCTTGAGAGAGAAACAGAGGGCAAGTGGGGGAGGAGAGGAGAGAGAGGGAGACACAGAATTGGAAGCAGGCTCCAGACTCCAAGCTGTCAGCACAGAGCCTGATGCCGGGCTTGAACTTAGGAACAGTGAAATCATGACCTGAGCCAAAGTCTGCCGCTTAACCAACTGTGCCACCCAGGTGCCCCTAACAAATTTAAATATCTACTTGACTCAGAGTGTGTATTTGAGAAACTCAGGCGCAAGACAGTGAGCAGTGTGGTGTATGAGGAATTCCCAGGAAGGACGGGGTATCTTTGCCCTAGAGGATAGAGAGGGGCACTGACAAAGAACAGGTCCGAGGGACAGGAACACGGTCAAGTGGAGGTAGAGGTGAGGATGAGTCAGTGGGGGAGGGGGGAGTTTTAGGTGGCAGAATGGTGGCTCAAGAATCCAGGAAGTTTCTGCAAAGAGCATGCGGGGCGGGGTGAAGGCAGGGCTGGGGCAGGGCTGGGGCAGGGCTGGGGCAGGGCTGGGGCCGGGCATATTTGAGGAGGAAGGCATAGCCCGCTGGGGAGGAACCCAGGCTTGGGACTGGGCCAGGCCTGGAAGAGGCCTGTGTCTTCCTGTAACTTGACTCTCAAGTGTCACCATAGAAGCAGCCGGCTGGGTGTGTCCGGAGAGTCAGGAACCCAGGGCCCAGCCCTTGCTCAGGAAGTGCCCGGGGGTGAGTCCACAAGCTTCCCGACCTCTGTAATTGCTCCAGACACAACTCTGACTCCCAGGATGTCAAGGAGAGGAGCCCGTGTATTGCACATCGAAAGGCAGTTTTTAGAGGAGCCGGTTTTGTATCCATTCTCTTCATACCCAGAGGGATCATTTTAAAGCACTTACCGAGCCTGAGCTGACCGTGTGTCCGGGGCTGGGCAGTGTGGGGCTCGAGGGCGGTTTGCAGCCGGCCAAGGAGTAGCTTCCAGAAGGATAGGAGTGACCAGACCTTTTGCAGGCTACTTCCGGGGGAAGGGGGGGGCTCTGCGGTGCTGGCCTGGGGCCAACGGGCATGGCCTGGAAGGCAGGGAGGGCCTCATGGAAGGAACAGGGACTTGCCTGGCATCGCAGCATCACTGAGTTTAGATGTGTGAAGGGAGGTGAGAAAGCGTCCCATAGGCCGGGAAGCCCCAGGAACATGCTTTCAGGAATAAGGTTTTGCAATGGAAACGGCTTTGGAGATCAGCCTCGCTGGAAGGGAAGAGATCAAGTGCAGCCTGGCTGGGAAGAAGGTGGAATGGGAGAGGACACCGGGGTTCAGAGGGTCACAGAGCCAGGCAGATGAGGGTACCTGCTCCGCAGTAGGCGGGAGTAACAAGCACAAACAAATGTATCTACCGGCCCGTGGTTAGTGCCCCTTGGCAGGTGGCAGGAGGGTGACTGGCCATCCCGAGTCCTGCCGCGGATCTCAGTGCAGGGCAGGCCCCGAGACAGAAGGCTCCTGTTTATAATGTAGTGCTGGAAAAACACAACTTTGTGGCGGTTGTGGCCATTCGACTTTGAATCTACCGACTCGATTTGTTTTTTTCTGGGAGGCGAGATACTTTAAATATTGTCAACTTTCTCAGGAAATGAAGGAAGAGGAGTTTTTGGAAGTTATCCTGATACTAAATCAAGAGGGGGAGCAGAGGCAGGTCGAGAGGAGGTGATCTCTGAAGTCTAGGAGGCATGCAGAGAGAGGGTCTGTTGGAGGGCTGGGGGCGGTGGGAAGGGTAGGTGAGGGCCTGGATGGGAGAGAGAAACGTCAGGGTTAGAGTGAGGCAGGATGGCAAGAGAGAACCCACGAGAACCCCATGTACTTCACACATGGAGAAGGGCCGGCTTCTCCTCCAGTGCAGCCGTCCCCCAGCCCAGCAGTGGGTCATGCGGTCCCAGAAACAGGTGACAGGCAGTGACGCCCACACTCAAGGTTTGAAGTCATACCATCTCCCGTTTCCTAAGCCCGAAATTGTAAAACCAGAGCAGTTTGGTAACTAAGTGCTAGAATGTAAAAAAAATCAAAACCAAACCCCAAGCTCACCTTCTCTCCATCTGTGGGTATTAACAACGTGACCATTATCTGCACCTTTTCTTATTTTTTCACATTTCCTTCGTCACTGTTAATACCATCGCCATTGTGGGCATGGGCACACAGTCTGCCCCCAGGAGCCTGGCAGGTGCTCCCGCCTAGAAACCAACAAAGTGCTGTCATGACTATCACAAATAGAAACCTGACGTCAAAACACAAGGATTTTATGCCATTTATTAAAAATCAAAGAAACACTGCCCCAAGCTCCCAAAAGGTTTCCGAAGTGCTGAGAGTGGGGGCGGGGTATAAATAGACATGAGGGAGACAGGAATTCAAAGATGGTTCCAGGCGCGCTGACAGGATGGTAAACAAGGGAGAAGTTGCCTTCCTGATGCAGACACTGGGACTCGGCGGGGTCTGATTTCCAGCTCAGATTCTGTGTGACTGTGCCATCGAAATTAAGATTTCTCACTTTACATGTCGCCGTTCTTGATGGGGCCAGAGCTGGTACAACATTATGTTCCATCTAGAATGGTTTCCCCTCGAAGCAAAACTGCCCCATTTCATATGGCAGCACAGCATTGTGTTCGTGGCTGCCTTTCCCTTCGCCTTTTCTTTTCTTTCTTCTGTAAGCAGAAAGACACTGTGGTTTGATGCAATGGGCCTACACAATAGGAGCTAATGAATAGAGCATGTTGCACTTGAGAGACTGCAGTTCAATTACTGGTGGTGGCAATCAAGGCAGAAATATGAACCATGGTAACCGCAGATTTCCAGTCTATAGATGCGTGAGGGAGGGAGCCGCTCTCTGGTAATCGTCGGGGTCCTGGGAAGGAGAAGGGCCTGCAGTAACAAAGCACCACTGAGCTGCTGAATGCCGCCTTCACAAAGATGGGCATTGAGGGTTTACTGCTCCCAGAAGGCCTGCTGCAGGGGCTCAGGGCTTTATTCCCAGAGCTTAAAGGAGTCCAGGAGGGAAGGCACAATGGCAGAGAGATATGTCCTTAGGGGGACCTGAATAGGACAAGAAGAAAGAAAGTTATGTGCTGGGCGTCATTCACTACTGCAATGACCTGGATTCATTAGGATTTGGGGGTTGTGAGTTATGTGCGGGGTGAGGTGGGTGTTTAGCGTTGAATTATGTCCCTTCAAAATTCATGTGTTAGGGTCCCAGCCCCAGTACCTCAGATCGTGACCTCATTTGGAAATAGGGTCGTGGGAGGCATGCTTAGTTAGGATGGGGTCATACTCGAGTAGGTGGAAACTGTCTGGCCGGTGTCCTTATAAAAAGGGGAGATCTAGACCCAGGCATGCACACGGGGCGAATGCCGTGTGAACATGAAGACCAAGGATTAGCTTGGAGCATCTGCGGGCCAAAGAACCCCAGAGATGCCCGCCACCCGCAGCAGCTCGGAGGATGGAATAGAATGGATTCTCCCTCCTGACCCCAGAAGTTGCCCATGCCCCTCCCACCCAAACCTTGATCTTGGACTTCAGGCCTCAGAACTGTGAGATCATGCAGTTCTGTTGTTGAAGCCACGCCATTTGTGGTGCTTTGTTACAGCAGCCCCAGGAAAGCTGTACCCCCAGATCTATTGGTCAGGGGCTGTGGGGGGAGGGCCCAGCAGATCATGTTTGAACAGCCTGCTGGGATTCTTCGGCACATTCACGGTTGAGAGGTACCCTTCCACATCCTTGATTTCCATCCTAACAGTCTGGGATGTTTTCTATAAAAAACAGACCTTTGGACTCCCTTCCTCCTAATCATCATGCCCTCCCCACCCTGCACACGCACACATTTCTCGGAGTAGGTTCTGAATCCGAGGGCCATGCATTTTCTGTGTAGAAGGGAATTGCTTTTCCAGTAAGGAAGCCTCGCTTTTGCCCAATGTTTCCTTATTTACGGCACACTTTAACATGAACCATCCTGTTTGCTTACTTGTAGGTCGTGAGTCACTGGTGGGGAAGAGAAAAGGAGGGGATTTTGTTCACTCAGGGTTCCCTGGGTGAGTCAGGGGTGCGTGGGACCCCAACCCTGCAGCTCCTCAACGAGAGCCCAAGGATGCCCCGGGCTCTGGAAAAGTCACCCACATTTGGTGCGCAGCTACTTTGGTTTGGTTTGGATCTTGCTTGTCTAATGCTTGCTCCTTTGGTTGACTTTATTGGGAAGAGATCCTAACATGTAGCTTTGACCAAGCTCTCCACCCCCAACGTTTCATGGCCTCTGTCTCTCTATTACATGGAAATCAGACAGAGCCTGATTTCCTGGCTGGGTCCTTCATAGTGTACCCCAGCCTCCCAGACCAGGCTCATTCCCCACTCACCCTGTGCCCTCCCTGCTCTCACTCTCTGGGTCATTAGCTGTAACGTTAATGAAGACAGCGGCCAACAGAGCCCTTAGTGGTGTATTACCCTCAGCTCTTCTCTCACATCAATGTGCAGACAAGATCTGTCAGGTCACAGTCAAGTGCAGTCTCTGAAGTGGGCCCAAGGCCCTGCATGTCTAATGAGCTCCCCGGGGCCGCTGGGTCACACTTCAAGGAGCAGGCACTCAGCACGATTTCACTTACTTCATCCTTATCACAACCTTTGAGCTCGGCACTATTTTTGCCCCTCGTTATTCAGATGGGGAAACCCATCTGGGGAAACGCATCTTGGGTCATCTTGGAAAGGACGATGGAGAGTCTCACCCTAGGTCACACAGCAAGTCAGGGACAGAGCAGAGACTGGAACTCAGGAAGCCTGACTCTCAGGTCCATTTTCTTGTCCATTTCCCTGTGCTGCTTTGCACACAGGCTTGGCAAACCCTGTGGCTCCCAGTACCCCAGCTTCTTCTCTCCTCCATGGCTCTAGTGCAGGCTCACCACCCTCTCTCTCCCTCAGTGTTCTCATCTGTGAAGTGGGGCTGTGGGGTTGGCGTGGGAATCAAACTTGCTTCTGCTTCTGCTTCTTCTCCTTCTAATTTGTATTAAGTGATTAAGAATGTGGACTCAGGGGCACCTGGGTGGCTCAGTCAGTTAAGTGACCTGCTCTTGATTTCGGCTCAGGTCATGATCTCGTGTTCATGGAACCCAGTGATGGGCTCTGCACTGAGAGTGTGGAGTCTGCTTGGTCTCTCTCCCTCTCTCTCTCTGCTCCTTCCTCTCTCTTTCTCTTTAAATAAATAAACAAATAAATAAATAAACATTTAAAAATAATAAAAATGTGGACTTAAATCCCACTGTCTGTGTCAAGCTCCCCCGTTAGATTCATGGGTGACCTTGCATGTTACTTAGACCCTCCACCTGTCAGGTTCCTCCTCAGCAAAGGGTATAACAATAACTACTTCCTCACAGTATAATCTTGGAAAGGATGAACTAGATAGTACACACACAGGCGCCTCACGTAAGCTGGGCATGCAGGAAGGTGGTAAAAATGTTATTTTCATTTTGTAAACATGTCTCCCATCCACATCCGTATATCCTTACTCAGTTACCAATACGAGCACTTTCATGCACATCATCTCATTTAGTCCTTCTGAGAGTTTTGTGAAACTCTGGTTTATTCCCACAGCGTGGACAAGAGAGTGGAGTCACAGAGTCTACAGGCCTTGTCAGTGCCATGTGGTTCATTGTTGGTGGAATAGAGTTGAAAGCCCCAACCACGTTCATCTTTCCAGGGTGGGTTCTGGTATGACCTTCACCACGAGTGTCCACCAGATGCAGAACAAGAAGAACAGGTGTACCTGTGAACCATTGCGGGTGTCTCTGCGGGTCAGTTACTTAACGCACTCTTGTGGTTCTGAGCTTGTGCTTCCTTCAGTCCCTTCTTATTACGTCTTCATGTGGCTGCCTCTTTTCTTCATGAACCTTTGTCCTCCTTGGTCTCTGACCGGTCCTTTGCATGATAACGCTTGGTCACAGTGACATGGCTAGCGCAGCCAGGTCCAGTCCAGTCACTTGTCTCTCTGCGGCCCTTCAGAAGGTCCCCAGGAGCCAAGTCCCCAGAGAGAAGACATTGGGGTTATATGGATTAACCCTGGCCTCTGGTAGAACTAACTCCCTCCTTCACCATGTATGAAACAGGGGTAGGAATGGTTGATAGAGACCTGAAAGTCGAGTCCAGACTGATTTCAGGGCAGTGTGCACCATGCTCTGTGGTAAACTGAGCACCTAGGGTGGAGGTCAGTCTTCCCTTAAGTCAGTCGGGAGCTTTCCTGAGGTTGGGGTGCTTCATTTTGGAGTTGGGGTAGGTGGTTCTCCCCAAAGTGTTAGTAGCCTATACAAGTGTTATTTGTGAGGTTTAAGTAAATTTCTATTAATATTATTTTCACACCAACAAGGAATTATCATAAGCTTGTGATGTGCTCATAAATAGGACTGGTCTTTTTAGGACTAAGGGGGCCAGAATACACACACTACACACACGCATCTCTTAATGAACTCAAGGAGATTTGCTTTTCACTTGGAGACCTTACAAAGGAAATAATTAGGAAATATTTGTGATATCTTCCAATTAAGAACCCAATGGAAAGTATGGCCACATGCTGGATGATTTCTTTTTTTCAGCCAGAAAGTACTGTTTTTTTGTGTGTATGTGACCAGTTTGGATCACTTTGTCCCTCTGTTTGAAGGGAGACGGAGTTTTCACATTGTTGGGTGGCGGTGGGGTGGCGATGTGGAGGTCTGTTTTTCCAGAATGAAAGTGGTGGTGTTGTGGAAAGAATACTGGACTTGCAGGCCAAAGACTCGCATTCCAGTTTCTGGTTTTATATCTGTTCACAGTGGGATCTTAAGCAAGGTAATTAACCTCTCTGAACCCAATTTGTTCAACTGTGAGATGGAGTTAATAATAATCTACGTTAAGGATTGCTGAGTAGAAGAAACACAATAATGGACATGAGCTCATTCTATAAACAGTGAAGTGCTGTGTTCGTTAGTGGATTATCATTACAACAGTTTTCACCGGGTCACTAACCTGCGTGTGCAAACGTGGGATGATACGGAGCGAGGAAGCGAGAGGACAGATCCGTCCCGTGGTCCTCATTGCTGTTGCCAACGAGTGGCCAGTCCTGAACCCGGACAGCAGAGTCCTTGTGGGTGGAGAGTGGACCCCACAGCCATGGCATATGGTGAACCAATGCGTAAAAGCGTAGAATTCAACGGCATTAAGTGTAGTTAGTCACAGTTCTGTACAACTATCCCCACTGTCTCATTCCAGAATTTTTCATCACCTCAGGTGGACAGCCCATGCCTGTTTAGGAGTTGCTCCCTGTTCCTCCCTCCCCTGAACCCCCGATCGCTACAAATCTACTCGCTGTGTCTGTGGAATTGCCCACATCTGGGTATCTCACATCGAAGGAATCATAGCACAGGCGGCCTTATGAGTCTGGTTCGTGCATGCGAGATCCTGTGTCAGCTCTTCTTCCTTTGTTACGTCTGAGGAATATTCCATCATGTGTACCTGTCCCAGTTTGCCCCTCCATCCCGCAGCTGATGGACAGTGGAGTTCTCCCAACCTTCGGCTGCTGTGGGGAGCTGTGAACGTCTCCATCCGCCATTTTTGTTTGAGTCATATCTGCTCTTGCCTCCCCTCTTTCATTCTCAATATGGTCCAAATCATCTGTCGGAAAATAAATCTGATCCTCTCACCCCTTTCTTCAACCTTCAGTGGCTTCCCTTGTGGTGTGGGATTCAGTCAGACCTCATTAACCTGGTCTGTAGGCTTCGCACGTGCTGAGTTTTGGGCATTGAGTCAGCCTGTGACTCTCTCCCAGCTCTGCACTGGCCAGCCGCCTGGCACTTCTCCGCTCCTGGAGCACAGCCGGCCTCTGTGGCCATGGGCCAGGCCCCCGGCCTTTTCAGCCCAGCCTGGGGAGCCCCTCCGGACCCTATTTTCCCAGGCTCACTCTCAGGCACACTGCAGATCTCAACCGAAGTCTCACTTTCCAGGGGCTCCTTTAAGTGACTCGCTGCAGACAAAGTCCAGCCCCATGTTCCAGATCCTCTCACACCCTGGTCTTGCTCTCTGGAGCCTGTCTCACAATCACGATTATAGTCAATGGTCATGGAGCCCCGAAAACTGCAAGACCCACGAGGGCTGCAGCACAGGGACGTTTCTGGACACGTGCTAGGGGCTCCACGTCAATTCGTCACAGGTCGAAGGTGTCCAGTCCCCGGGAGTGTAGACGTGGGGAGCGCCTCGGCCCTGCCTCCCAGCCGCTCAGCACTTGCTGTGTTTGCGTGGTGTGGGGCAGAGACAGGGAGACCCCTTTGTCCTGCGGAGAATTTGGGGAATGTGCATCGTTTCCTGCAAGGCCCGTGGAGATGGCAGCAAACCCCTTGTCCCCAATGGCTGGGAGGTGAGAGGTGCAGTCTTTTTCTGACGACTAGAAAATAAAGTGCAGGTGCCACGAGGGGAAATTGCTCATCTGGCCTGTGACTGTTCTCTGTTAGGCAGACGGACCGCAACCCAGGCAAAGGCTGAGGGTGTAGGAGGGCTGAAATCCATTAAACCCTGGGCCAGCGCTCATACGTTTGAAATGATGTCAGAGCCGTGAAGACAGAGTCACTTAATCTCCTGCCGAGACTGAGGGAAGTTAGTGCCCGTAGGACCACTTACACTTCGTTCCTCCCAGAACACACGTGGGGCGAGTGGGGTTCCGTTGTTTCTGCCTGGGTGTCGGGGGCCACGCCAGGCGGGCTCCCTGCCATGGTCCTGCAGGCAGTGCGCCAGCGGCGGGGCTGCGCTTTGGAACTTGCCAGAAGGAGCCACTGCAGGTGAGTGACCACGGAGCTGACAGAGGATGGGAAGAGCTTCATCCCGGCCAGTGGCTTGGAGTGAGCTTGGCCTCCAGGAGCTGCCAGTGGAAAGAGCAAGGGAGGCCCATCGAGGCAGGCTCTCCGCCACAGTGACCATTGGGTTATTCTGACTCTTGTGCACCCCACAGGGCGTACAGAAAGTCTTAACACAGAGACTGCTTTGTTAGGCCTTTTTTTTTTCTATTAAAAAGATTTTTAGTGTGGAGAAGTGAAGATAAAGCATTAATCATCCTACAAAATACTGTACCGTGCGTTCCCCCGGGCAGGGTGCTGGGCTGTGTCCCGTACCGGTGTCCTTGCTTCTAAGTCTCCTCAGGGACCTCCCAGGTGGGCCTCCTGATGAACCCATTGTATAGACTGAGCCAGAATTTAGAGAGCTTAAATAACTTGTCCAAGGGTATTTAGCTAATAGGGGAGAAGGTGGAATTCTTGCCCAGTATTTTTAAAATCCCAGGACTTTGCTTTGGACTGTTAAAGTAAATTGACACTATTTTGGAGGCTGGGGACAAGGGCGGGGCTCTGTTAGGACTCCGTCCCTTGCAGCAGGAAGTAGTAATAGGTGATGAAAGAGAGAAATCCATCATCAGTGTCGCCAGGGAACCCAGAGTGGATTTCTTCAGTCATGTGTAGGCGTGTGCATGTGCACGCGCACACACTCACCAAAACAAAGGCAAAAACAAAAAACCAGGCAGATGGACCAGCAGCCTCCTGGAGCAATGGCTTTCTGTCTGGCGTACCGGCCCCGCAACTTGGTTCAGGGGTTGGAACGCCAAATGAAGGATACAGTCACCATCTTGGATCCTGTTTCTGGAGATGCGTTTCCGGATCAGGGCTACAAGTGACTTACAAGTTAATTATCCCTTTGGCAGTATCAGAAAGAGGTGCTTCATATTCCTCTGTTCCTCTTATACAGCCTCAGGTAGGAATTCTGAACGTCATGCTCTGATTCACAGGAAAGGGACATAGCTCAGGGTCTAAGTTTATAAACTCTTGGGACAACTGTCTGGTTCAAGTCTGAATTGTGTGCTTGTCTCCATGTAACTCAGGACTATCTACAGAAACAATGTGTCTTTTCCTTTTTTCTTCCAGGTAATGATGGTGCCTTCCACTGAAGGTTAATCTTATGTGTTACCTTGCTGGGCCAGGGTATCCAGATACTGGAGGTATTTTCTAGATGAGATTAACGTCTCAATCTGTAGATTTTGTGTGAAGCAAAGGACCCTCTGACGGTGTGTGTGTGGGGTTTCCTTCCATCAGTTTGAGGGCCTTGATGGAAAGACTGATCTCCGCTGAGCAAGAAGGAAATTCTGGCAACAGACAGCTTTCAGACTCAGCCTTCACCATCAGCTCCTCCCTAGGTCTCCAGCCTGTGAACCAATTCTGCAGATTTGAACTTGCCAGCCCCTATAATTACACGAGCCCGTTCTTTAAAATGTCTCTTCCTCTGATATCCTGGGATATTATATATACATGTATATGATGGGTTCTGTTCCTCTTGAGAAGCCTGACTACTAGACCACGCTCTTCCTTGTTAAATTGTTTTGAGGATTAAGTGGGTTATGACTTTAAAAAAATTTTTTTTAAATGTTTTATTTATTTTTGATACAGAGAGAGACAAAGCATGAGAGGAGGAGGGGCAGAGAGAGAAGGAGACATAGAACCGAAAGCAGGCTCCAGGCTTTGAGCTAGCTGTCAGCACAGAGCTTGACGCGGGGCTCGAACCCACGAATGTGAGATCTGACCTGAGCCGAAGCCGGAGGCTTAACCGACTGAGCCACCCAGGCACCCCTAAGTGCGTTACGACTTATGAAGCCCATGGAGTGTGCCTGGCAGAGTAAGAGCTCTACGTGTTAGTAGTTACAGACCATCCAGACCTAGCTGACACAGTCTGCATGCTCACTCGGTGTGGGGTGGGCACGACGTGGGGCACAGGGGTGCGGAAGGCCCTGCCCTTGGGAACAGGACAGGCCGGTGGAGGGACAGGCATGCTTTCCGGAAGCTGGAATACATGGAGGAGAAAACAAAAACAGGGAAAAGGGAATGTCGTCATGGTGTGCCAACTGTGTGCACTTTGCTCTCAGACACCTTGACCTGGGGTTCAAGGTTGGTGCCTTCCTTTGGGTCTGTCTAGTGTCATGAGCAGAGCTGAGTTCAAGGTTACATCAGGTCTGCTTCCCAAATGTGACACTGGCTTTGGCGCTGGGAATGTGATTCTGATTCAGGAGTAGGGTTCCAAGAGGCAAAGCTCCGAATGAATCTGTCACGCTAGGCCATGGTTCAGGTCGAGAGCACAGGTTTTCACAGCAGGATATGCGCTCATCTGTGGCAAGGTTGGCACAGGTACAGGGTATTTGGAAAGACAGTGCATGTCCTTGGGAGACCTGGAGCCTAGGAAGGAGGTTCCTACCTGGACGACTCCTGTGCCAGCCTTGCCACAGAGAAGTCTGGGGCCGAGGCACCAGGAGCACAGAGGAGGGTGACCGAGCTGACCCGAGGAGGCAAGGAAGGCATTCGAGACTCTGTGGGTAAATTGTAGTTCGGGGAGACGTGGAGAAAGAAAGCCTCCTAGAAGGAGGCGGGGCCAGAGCCAGCCCTTGCTTGGCATGGAGGAAACATGAAGGGACTTGAGGGTCTGTGTCCTGCGAGTGGGGAGGACATTAATGTGTTAACGAAGGACCTGCGGCCCACTCAGCCTTTGCACATCCCTTCGTAACAAACCCATCGTCCATTCTTTGTCACTTGTGTTGATTGTGAGAAAGTCGTGGGACAGTTACTAAAGAACTGCTTTTACTCTAGCCCACATCTTCCGCTGCATTTTAAGATAATGTATGTCACCATCCAGACTAGGAATCCCAGTTCTTCGGAGACAGAAGCATTGCCGTACTCTCCTTCAGAGCTCCGCAAACACCTGCACAGAGCCCTACGTGCACTTCCGTTTGACCTTGGCTTCTCAGCTCATTCGATCCAATCAAGCAATGGCTGGTGATGGCTGACAGAAACATAATCAATGAATTTCAGACCTTAAGGGACCCCTGGATAGCCACCGTTCACCCATCTCGTATTAGAGAAGACACTGAGGACTTGAGCTATTCAGCAAGTTGCCCCAAATTACCAAGTGGCATGGCTTGTCAGGTAGAGGCCCCTCGATCTCTGGAGTCTAAGAAACAGAGGATTGCAGAGGGTTTGCCCATGTCTTCAGATGTCGTCCAGTCACTTGTTCATGGCGGGGTTTCTCTGTTGCTCAGGGAGCTGTGCTTGTGAGGTCAAGATTCCTGGCCTCATTGTGCTGTGGGCACGTTGTCAGCCTCTGCCCCTTGGTGATGGGCTGTGCTGCCCACCAGCTCCTAACCTGAAGGACTGACAGTGGGGATGCAGCTGGATCAGGGCAGAATCACCTCGCATTATCTAGGGGGCCTTTTCCAGAACTGCACTAGCTGCTGGGGTTTAAAGGGTGTTAGAAGGATGAATCAGACGTGGGTCTTGTCATCTTGAAACTCAAAATCAACTGGCAAAATAGCATAAGAACAAGAAACCGAGCAAGAAAAGTGTGAAACGATCATAGAAAGCAACTTCAAAATGGCCCAGTTTCCAGGATCTTGCTCTCATGATTGTAGGGCACAGTCTCTGGAAACTCAACCAGAGTCCAGTTTTGCTCATTCTCCACTAAGACCCATTTGAGACCCTTGTAATCATTTACCATTAAAAAGAGAAGGAGTTGAAGCTTCCATCCTGAAAATCAAGGATGAGGAAGCACCCGGAAAGATCCAGGAAGCACTGTTTGCCAGCCAGGAAAGTCGGGGATTCTGAACAAGAGAGTGTTGATAGGCCATGCTCCAGAATCCGTCGCGGTGGATTGCATTTTCTACAGAGAGAAAAGGGAGAGCAGGAAAATACCAGTTTGTAATCCCATTGCTCAGGTCAACAGAATCTGCAAGCTATGCATGACCTCCCCAGTGGAATAAATGTTGGGGCCAGGTTGATTTAGGATGGAAAAAAAAATCCCTTTGGAAATTGACAAGTGAATTCACCTTTCACTGAATCTCTTAGAAGCAGAAAACATAGCTTCTTGGTAATCTGGACTAGGTGTATGTTACCAAGGACATTCAAAGGGAGCCAGCCCTTTCATGAAAGGACATATATGGCAGTTTCTGCATAGGGGAGAAGGATGTTCACACTCCCACGTCACTAGAGTAATCCTTATAGGACCACATGGCTTGTCAAGACTAATTTCCTATAAGAAACTTAGAATTAGACACAGAACCAGCCCGGATTACAAAAGCATAATCATAAGCACCTCGTCTCAAATGAAGCCCTTTTAAGACTGTACCCATTCAAAGGAGTCTTTGTGTCACCTATGATCCTTTACCCAGGCTCTAGTGCATAGTCAGCTCATACTAACTGTCCAAGGAATGGGTGAAAAAAATGTATGATGATGGTAAAAAGGAGACTTAGAAACTCATCAAGTTTATGTCTTTGTATGAACATGAATACATAAGAAAATGACTAGATTTACAAAGTTAGAACATAACGACTCAGGATAATATTTCTCCATGTATGTATTGGAATTAGAGGCTGGATATGTTATCTAATGTGGCCTCACAACAGAGTAGCTACTTCTGTGATCATTTTATAGAAACTGGTGCTTAGATACACTGAGTGACTGCCATGGATGATTGCTGTAAGAAATACGTGCTCATTGATTGTAACGAAGGTGCTCTACTGGGGATGTGGATGGGGGGAGGCTAGGAGTGTGCAGGGGCTGGGAGGTTATGGAAATCTCTGTGACTTCCTCTAAGTTTTGCTGTGGATGTAAAATTGATCTACAAAATAAAGTGTTTATTAAAAAAATATATCGAGTGAATAAATGAGTGACCTGCACATTATAAAGCAGACAAAACTTCACTCTCCTGATTCCTGCTTAGTGCCCTGATTTAAGGTCACTCCTGATTTAAGGCTAAACAGGAATGTGTTTCTTTTCTTTAAAAATTTTTTTAATGTTTATTAGTTTTGAGAGACAGAGCGTGAGCAGGGGAGGGACAGAGAGAGAGGGAGACACAGAATCCGAAGCAGACTCCAGGCTCTGAGCTGTCAGCACAGAGCTCGATGCAAGGTTCGAACCCATGAACTGAGAGATCATGACCTGAGCCGAAGTCAGCCGCATAACTGACTGAGCCACCCAGGCGCCCCCAGGAATGCGTTTCTGATCTACAACCTGCCCCTCTTGGTTTTGGTTGTGGAATCATGAGTTGAATGCCACCAGACACTTGATACATATTTAACTTCATTCCGGAGGCTGTTTCTGCACAGTGCACATCACTGTTGCCCGTGCTAGTGTGTGAGTGTCCAGAAGGCAAGGCTAAGCTACCCGTTCCTTCTTCTGTTCTTCCCTTGTGCTATTCGCCTCTCTTGTCCCACAGGATTGTAAGCAGGCGCTTGTCTCTGTCTCTCATCGTATCATGATCTTCTCACAGGCTGAGGCTGTGCCGCACGCAACTCCCTATGCCCTCTTTCAGCACGATGCTTTGTGCAATAAGGGCTCAAAAATTGTTCACTGCAGAAAAATTATGACTGTTTGCCTGTCTTTGTCACATATAAAATAGAGTCCAATTCAATTCTTTCTGATGATAACAAGGAATAACAATGCCAAAAATTCTTGGCTTATTGACACGCCTTCTGACACACGGTTACTTAACTGTATGCTCCTTTGAGATCCTGGGAAGAAGTGCTTCACCTGTGTCATAAAATACTTCAGATGCTGGTGTGACTCCGTCATTCAGTGTGGTATGGGAGTCGTCAATGGATGGGGGAAGTGACATTGATAATTTGCATCCCACTGGCTGGTGTTTCTAACTCGATTCAGGGGACATTTTCCTTTGCTCACCATTCTGGCCCGCATACCCCCCTAAGCCTAAATCCCTTTTTGGGTTGGTGTTTATTGTATTCTGTCATGAGCAAAATATCATGAACATGTCTGAGGTTGGTTACATTAGTCATTACCTAATGTAAGAGAAAGGGGACAGTCATAGCAAAATAAGGTCTGGCTCCTATTGAGTAGAAAGCTTAGGTTGTAGTCCAAGAATCAGAGGTTTTCTCAAGGTGAAAGTCCACCAGAGTAAAGGGCATGGGTCTGAATTAGACATCAAGTCAACACAAAGTCAGGTGCGTTTCCCAGTGGTGTTGATGAACCAAGACAGATAAGGGGGAAGCTCAGGCGCATGTTTGTAAGTAGCGCTGCAGAGAGTGAAAGCAGTATTAGACACATAAGGTGGGATATTTGATTCAAAATTAGAGGTTAATATATTTGGTGACTCAGAAGATTAGGTAGGATGTCATTACATGAGAAAAGTAAATAATGTTCCCAAAAGAAAAAAAAGGTTATGTTTAATTTCAGAGAGTTCAACTTTTGGAAGTATTCTGGGACTGGATTAAAAAGTAACTTCAGTAACTGCCTGGCCAGCTCTTTATTCCTGGTTTTTTATTTTTTATTTTTTTTTTTAAGAAAAATCCAACTTTCCTCTTAATCGAGTTGAAACAGTCCTGGTGGAATTTGTCCGAGGCTCTGTAAATCGCTAACATTCCATCTTGCCGTGTCTTATAAACACATAAAAGACTATTGTTGCACAGAGTTAGGTTTTTAATAATTTTTCAACTCCTTTACCTCTGGAGTCCACTTAAAGCCATCCTCTGTGGGAAGCCATTCCCGAATATCAGAGCTTTTTTTGTGAGAACAAAGAGGTAGTCTTTCTTGCAGAGAATAATTCTACACTGGCAGAGAGCTGTGCTACATGACCTAATAGGTCTTTTCTATCTCTAATTTCTGTGATTCTATGAAAATCATCACCCACTATAAGAAACAGATGTTGGCTGGTAGACAATGGCTGTGAGGACCCATCTTCCCCCGTCAGCCCCTTTCCGACGCGTAGGTTGCCACCTCTCCACCCCACCCCCCACTTCTCTGCTCTGTGGCAGCTGATGAGATATTTATATCCTTCTTCCTTAGCCTGCCAATTATAATTATCAATATCTGCACTGATAAAAAAAGAGGCATCATCGAGTTGTGCACAGTATGTGATAAGCCAAGTTTGAGTTGAACACGAGAATAGATTCTTCCAATTATGAACAAAAGAGAGGTGCGTGTGCTCACATGGCCACAAGAGAGATCTCTGGCCCCCCTTGAAGCACCTTCATGGACAGACATCGAGGTGGGGACGCCCTTAGGAGCAACTATTGCCGGAGACAATGGCGTCTCTACTGTAAAGAGATAGAGCGTTGCTTTAAATATAATAAACAAAAGTGAAATCTTACACAAGGCAGCACAGCTTAGTAATTGCTGTTTTGGAGCTCACGTCTCTGTAGTTATTTGCTCAGCATTTCATCTCCAGCTGCAGCACAATTTTTGCCAAATATAGATAAATGAAGTTAAAGTTATTGGCAACCACTAGTTCTGTGTCCCTGTTTCGAGTTTATAGATTTCATAGGAATGGCATTACTTATTTCTGCAGCAGACAATTGTTCTTCTGAAGCAAGAACTTTTTCCATGGTGTGGTCTGGAGGGCATTTTAACTGAGGCAGGAAATTTTATCAGAGATACATGGGCAGCTGGAGGAAGAGTTCTGTCTGGGCTGCGGATCAGTTGAAACTTAGAGGTGGAAGGAAGACAGGCTTTCAACGCAAACAACACATAATAAGGGTTTCCTAACCTTCACACAGTTTTAATAAAGTATCTGCAGACACCCCCTTTCATCATGGACTGCCTTAGAGCAGCGATACCTCTGTTCGATCTGCAACTTCCCCGAGACGCCTCATCAGAAAGAAGCGACCGCCGTCATCTGAAAAAGAGTGTTTGGTTCTAGTCTTTTACTTCTGTGAAATTTGAGGCTGTCGAATCTCCTGTTAGATGAGCAGGACTCCTAGCGGTCAGGATGAAAGGTGGTCTTAGAGGTGGATCAACCTTCCACAGGGTGCGACTCCCTTCCACGGTGGATGGCCCCGCCCTCTTTTGAATCATCTTCTGTGGACAAACATCTTCATCTCCCAAGAGGCTTTCGCTCTCATGATCTACTCTGGTTGTTGGGGTGAAATGTTTATTTGGCACTTTTTTTAGGAGACCTGAGTGGTCAGCCACACGCCTCCTGTAAATCTCTCCTCTCCATCCAAGGCCCATCGATTCTCTGCTATCTTATGATGGCTTCATTTAAGGCTCTGTGTGAGTCTGGTGAATTCGCTGCTTTGGATAAAGTCATTTTTAGAACCTCCCGTAGCTGCAAAATCGGACGAAAAGACATATTTTGGAAGGACACCACCGTGTGAGTCCAAGTCAATTGCATTTACACACACACCTCACTCACAGGCTCATGCGCACACACACACACACTTGTACACACACACTTGCACACACACTTGTGCACACGCGCGCGCACACACACACACACACACACAGTCTCAACGTCTTGGCCATTAACTGGACTAGAGCTACTTGGTTAGATTCAGACAGTTAATTTCCTATCCTTTCCTGAGTACATTACACCTGTACTCAGAGCAAGGTCACTCTCACATCTGTCTGTGAGCCGAGCCCTCTGTGTGAAATCTGAGAAGAGTAACACATTAGTGTCCTTCTGTCCTCCTCTGCCCTCTTTTACTTCCTCCTTATTATCTTTTCCAAGCCCATTTAAAAGATTCATAGAACTCAACAATGAGAAAATAATTGAAATCTTTTAAAATATGTCCTTTTCCATTCACCCAATATGATCGATCACCTCTATCAGAAATCACTTTAGGAAATGCCTTTCCTGTTTATTGTGTTTTTACCAAATTTCAGGACGATGCGACCCCACATATCTTGGGCCCTTTGCCCAACAGAGCTGGGAGAACTGTCATCTACGACGCTTTGAAACTCCTCTGTCATCACGCTGTCACGTTGGGTTCTAAATGCACTTTTTACATAGCCCTGCCCTGCAAACTGGGTAATGACCACTCGTCCGTCATTCATTTTCACATTCTAACTCATCACACTCTTGTGACTCTTGTGCAGAGGGTCTCTGGGAAATATTTGCTGAACGAAGGAGTGTGTTAACAACAAAGATGATTTTGGGGAATGGCACCAAAATTAAGGGAGCGAGCGTCTCTGAGCAAAGCTGAAAAAAGAGAGAAGGGGGCTTTGATGACGGTCTCTGGCTTCCGGAGGCATCTGCGGGGATTCTTTGCAGCTTGGCCCGGGGAGCCTTGCGGCAGCAGCCTGGCCACCACCCAGCACTGTGGAGGGGGCCAGAGCCGAGCAGGCTGTGTGCCTTGAGGTGGGATTCTGGAAAGTCAGCTGAAAGGCACAT
>NC_043703.1:159890399-159899457 GCF_006229205.1 Suricata suricatta
GGGGGGGGGGGGGGCGCCACTGCTCCTCGGAGCCTAAGTGGGTGACAGCTTTTCTTCTGTGGTCTATGAACAGCACAGGAGTCCTAAGTCACTTCATTGGAATATAAAGATGCTCCCCAGAGGAAGGACCTTCAGGAATTCTATTCTTATACCTCGGCAGGACTTTACGTTAATAACCCTTCGTCCTGGGTCGTGAACAGGCAGAGAGGCCAGATCTGGGAACATCTTTTCTCTAGAATATTTTATGATTCTGAAGGGACCCAAGTGAGTAGCAAGCACTAAGCTGTGTGGCAAGGCTCCTGGCCAGCTCTAGAGCTGCAGGGCCCCGGGGCCACTGGCTTTGACCCTTAGGCTAGTTTAGGGTCATCCCTGAGTGTAGGGCTTCTCATAAGCTCTGCTTTTCCTGGTTCATGTAGGCCCACAACTACCATTAGCGTTTTTTTTAATTATAGTAAAATGTACATAACATAAAATTAGCTATTAACCATTTTATTGTTATTTTTCTTAATTTTTTAATGTTTATTTTATTTTTGAGAGAAAGAGACAGAGTGTGAGCCAGGGAGGGTCAGAGAGAGAGAGGGAGACACAGAATCCGAAGCAGGCTCCAGGTTCTGAGCTAGCTGTCAGCACCGAGCCCGATAAGGGGCTAGAACTCACGAACTATGAGATCATGACTTGAGCCGAAGTCGGATGCTCCACCGACTGAGCAGCCAGGTACCCCACCTACTAACCATTTTGAAGTGGCATTTCGTGCCTTCACAGTGTTGCGAGACCGGCAGCTCCATCTAGTGACCAGACCTTCCCCACACCGGAAAAGGACACCCTGTCCCCGCTGAGCGGTCCCTCCCCAGCCCCTGCAGCCATTGTCCCACAGCTGTCCGACTTTGCCTCTTAGCGTGGTGGGTATTGGAAACAGGTCCTTTCTGTCCTTATTTTATTTGCAAACACGTATTAAACACACTTTATGGCTGGCCTTGTGCTGAGCATTTAACATACATTAACTCATTTCATCCTTCTTGCAAGACTCAAGCCATTATCGGTTTTATTCCTACTCTAGAGGTGAAGAGCCAGCGGCGGAGAGCAGCCAAGTGATTTTCCAGTGTCGCACAGCCAGGGACCGCGCTGAGGACTCAGATGCCCTGCACA
This sequence comes from Suricata suricatta, assembly GCF_006229205.1. NCBI lineage: Eukaryota > Metazoa > Chordata > Mammalia > Carnivora > Herpestidae > Suricata > Suricata suricatta. The sequence continues at coordinate 159,891,546 of NC_043703.1, forward strand.
TCCAGCTCTCTCGGCTGCCGCGGCTGGAGTGACCTGCCTTCTCTCCTCCGTGGCCAGGGGAGCCGTTTGACTTGTTACTTTCTTGTTCTGGTTTTGTTCTGTTGCTTTGCTGGCATCGGGCTCCAGCTGACAGATCCGATGTTAACATCCGTGTTGTAACTTTCCATGACTATCCTGGGGTCACTGAAGACAGGACGGTTGTTTCCTGAATCCCAAGGCTCTGGGCTTCATACTGACCTCTTCGGACAAACTTAGTTTCGGTAAGAGTCCAAATGCTTCACAACATTCTTTTGGAAATTGAGCAAAGCTGGAAGTTTTGTCACTGAGAAACAACCAAGGTTCAGGACCAAAGAGCAATGTGTTTGCTGAAACTTAAAGAGAGTGATTTTAAGTTAGAAACTTTGATGTAATTGTAACCCTTGGCCCCAAATAACAGGGCAGTAGAAAATACGATAGACCCAAGGCTGAGAAGGTGAAAATGTTCTGTGTATGTATAAATATCATACATTTTATATATTTTAATTTTACTGTAAGTACATATACATACAAATCTGTATATGAGCTGTCAGCACAGAGCTCGATGTGGGGTTCAAAGTCACGGACTTCGAGATTGTGACCTGAGCCAAAGTCGGATGCTTAACCAACCGAGCCACCCAGGTGGGAAAAAGAAATGTCAAGTCTGCTTTTGTGGCTTGGGGCTTTTCTTGTCAGTTTTGTGATGAAAAGAGTAGAAACAGAAATCTATGGCATCTCAAGAAAACGTAGCCATGTGATTTTAGTGAGAGCGCACGTTAGTTTATTAAGATCCTGCATGTGGCCTGGCAGTGGCAGTTCCTCAATGCCACTTAAATGCCCGGTAGGAGTACATGACCTGGTGTCGCCAGCAGTGAAGACCTTGTGCCTGTCACCCCCAGTCCTGCAGGAAGGATCCATGTCCAAGGCTACACATGGAAGTGGACTCGAAGAAATGCAGAGGAGAAAGCACAGTAAAGGAGAGGGCCCAGGAGACCAGTTACCCCTCATGAACTAGCTGTAGGAGAGAAATGTACCCCATTGAGTGTGAAAGTCCCGACACAGAATGAGGTGCGTGGGGTGCTCAGGCTGCACTGCTAACCTTTTCCCTGCCAATGTGCGGGGCTGATCCAGGGAAGGCCCAGATGACGGGCACAAGGGGCGTGATGGGATGAGTCTCGTCACTTGGAAGTGGGTACAGGGAGACCACTGAAGGACAGGATTCTGGGTCTGACACCTCACCGGGAGAGAGTACAGGGATGGCCCAGGACATGGGCCGGGCATAAGCAGGGTTTCAGGGGCCGCGTGTGAGGCGCAAGTGTGACCAGCTGACGTCGAAGGGCGAAAATGTGTATTATTGATGAATGCCTACTAAAAGTGCACACTTGGGTGCCTGGGTGGCTCAGTCAGCTAAGCCTCCGGCTTTGGCTCAGGTCATGATCTCACGTTCATAGGTTCGAGTCCCACGTCGGGCTCTGTGCTGACAGCTAGCTCAGAGCCTGGAGCCTGCTTCGGATTCTGTGTCTCCCTCTCTCTCTGCCTCTCCCCCACTTATGCTCTCTCTCTTTCAAAAATAAATAAATGTTAAAAAAAAAACTTAAGAAAAGCGCACACTGGACATTTCCCGATGCGCTTTCTGTCCAGGGTTGTTCTGGGGCATGGCACTTCCCGCCAGCAGATACCCACCTTGATTTGGACGTAGAGATAATCCCCAGAAAAAATACTGATTGGGGTGCAATTGATAGGTGGGCATTCTGCCTTTCCTCTGACAGGATTTGCCTCTTCAAAGTGACAGACTGAGAAAAAATGGTTGACTCATCGAGACACGGAGAACACCTTACTTTTTCCCAAGATGCAGAGGTCCATTTTTTTGTTGTTGGTGGTGGTGTATTTGTTTCAATAAATCCTAAATTGCCAGGGTCGCTGTCTCATGATTCACTACTCTGCTTCTCATGTTTGCACAGGGTCCAGTGGTTAAAGAAAAAACTTCCAGAATCCCTCCTTCCTAGTGCTTGCCTCCCATTGCCCATCGGTGGAAAAATCAAAGAGGCTGTTTTCAGTCCTGGCTGGTAAGTGAGCTCTGCACTAAACTTGGCTGGTGGGGGCTCCAGCTTTGTCCATGAATAATCAGCAGCCACATCTGGATTCACATATTTACCTAAACGTAGACAAACCCAAATTATCTTGGATCTGCCTGATGTATTTCTATCCGATGCTGTATTTTTTCCCCTAAATATCTCGCCCCACCATCTCACGCCTCCACATTTCTCTTTCCTCCAAAGACTTAACAACAAAAATATGTGCTTCTTTCCCCCCAACATTCTCCACCCAGGCAGTGAGTGTAAGGGTTTAGGAAATACACTCTTTTTTCTTTCTTTAAAGTGATTTCATGCAAATCCGAGACTACGTGTGACATGCAAAATATCAGACCATCTAACACAGTGATACCCTCGACACTGTGTGTTTTGACTTCTTCCTTTTAAATGAAGCCTGAAAAAGACCGTCTCCTTACCAAATAAGGGGCCGCCTCCAGGCGTGCGCACGCACTCCTACTCCTGCTTTCCACCCCTCCTCACCCTCCCTCCCTTTTTTTTTTTTTATTAGAAAACACTTGAAACTTATCATGTGCAGCAGATGGGAGTAGAAAATGCAACTCGAAGACAGTTATATAAATATATCCTTGATGTCTGTTTTGCTTTTCAATTTGCAGCAAAAAGGACAAAGGTGGCGCGGCGTGCCTGCGCGGCCGCCCGAGTCTCTGGATATCCGTTCCAGATGTCGGCTAGACTTGGTGGAGCCAGGCTCACGGCGCTGGGGCCGAGCGCGGGCCTCCTCCTCCAGGTGTGGAGCCTCACGCTGCTTCCCCCACAGGCCGGCGGCCTTGTCCAAACACTTTAAACTCCGACACCAGCTGCCGCCACCCCTCCTGACCCTAATTTACCTTCCCTGGTTCCTGGCGCTCAGCGGCGGGGTGAGGGGAGGGGGGGGCCGGTCTAGAGACACGATCGTCGGGTTCCTGCTTCCCACCTCGCCTCTTCAAAAACGAGAACCTTTAAAAGGGAAGAATAAATAGATGCAAAAGAAAAAAAAGCACCCAGAAGAGGTGGGGGGAGGCAAACATAGGGAACCCTGAGGTTGTTTGCTGATGCTGTTTATGAGCCTGCACAAGGCTTCCTGCGCACTGTCCTGCTGTGTTTTGGGAGGCGCCGAGGCTGGTGACCCCCGGCCGGGCAGAGGGCTCATGGTGGCTCTCTGTTTGCACGTGCTCGTCAAGGATTTCACACCGTAGTATGTTAACTTCCTGATTAAACAGTGCTAAGCACAGAAGGGTGTCATAAATCTTGCAGGCACCGACTTCATCTGTCTGAACGCAGGTTACTGCGGGTGCGCGTAAACAAATGACAGGGGCATTCATTACGATGTGCGGCCCGAGCGAGCAGTGCCATCCATAACCCGTGCCCCCGTCCCCTCAGCCCAGAGACCCCCTGTCTTTGTGCAAGCCAGCGGCCTTGACTCTCAGTTCAGGCGAGGGCAGCCTTCCTGATGAGTTTGCACAAAGCATCCCAGGTGAGAGATTATTGGATAAAAGCAAGAATTACTAATCGGGCCCCTGCCCTCTCCCGGCACTGGACGGTACAGAACACGAATGCTGACCCGCACCGAACTGCGTGGGGTGTCGCGGTTTTGTACCGATTTCTGTGATTGGAACAGGTTTAAGGACACAGCCGCTCCAGGGAGAGTATCAGGAATGACAGATGGATTGAAGGTTGGGGAGAGAAATGGGGGCACCGGGCCTGGGATGGGGGGGCCGCGTTCCCCCCGCCCCCAGTGCCTTTAGAGGCAGGAAATGAACTGCATTAGGCGTTAGTAGCACGGATGGGTCTACTCCTCCGTGTCGGTGGCAGAAAACAAACCTCCGCAGACTGTCTTGCCTTTCTGTCTGCTTCCTCATAACAAAAGGAGCCCATCTTAATGGGACACATCGTTACTATTTGCATCGTGTGTGTGTGTGTGTGTGTGTATGGGGGTGGAGGGGAGGGGGCAAAAATAGACCAACCTATGGATGGGAAAATTGGGGGGAAATGTCTGAATTCGTACTTGCTTTGGAATTCAAAATCTCAGTTATATGTGCTAATTAGAACAAAGTAAATGTTGGTCCAGTGGAACATTGCTCTGTTATCATTCATTCTTCCGTGAACTAGCTAGACTGTCATTGGACATATCACTTAATCAATCTAAACTTGATTTTTTTTCATCGGTAAACTAAGGATAAAGGGTTACCTTGAGCTTTAAATAAAATATTTTTTTAAATGAAAGAGTCTAGCAGAATGTTAGGTGGAAAATGTTTGGACTACGTTTCAGGAATGCAGAATTCAGCCAAAGAAGGCTGGATCTAAGATGCTGTGATGGGAATATCCGAAGTACTTTGCTCTAAGAGTCTTACCTATAAGTAGATTCATTTCCAAACAAACAAGTTTGGAGTTTGGCATGCGAGGCCAGTGTACCAGGTGCGTGTCCCACACCGGCGGGAGCCACAGATGAGAACGTCCGGGCCTGTCCTTGGGGATTATCTTCTAAGGGGAAGACAGACCTGGGGCACAATTTGGGCTGAATGGGCTTCCTTGTCTGGCTCCACCATGGGACCCAGGAAGAGGCCGGTGGCTCATGGAGGAGGAGGGAAGACAGAAGGAGGAGTGGGTCTTAGCCCCGTCCTAGGCCAGGCAGTGACCTTGTCTCTCAGGAAGGCATGCTTGGTTATCTTCTCCAGATCAAATCCCTCGGGAGCCGGGTGCGGGAGTTCACGCTCAAGTCACGGCCTGCCGTCTCACACCACCCTCACTTCCACCCTCATGTCCACGTCCTGCCAGCAACTGCCAGCTTCTCTAAGCCGGTGCCGTCTTCCTGCCCACTGCCCCTTCTTGCCCAAGATCGATTCGCTTCTGTTCTACAGCTGGCCAGATCTTATTTGCTCCCCCAGATTCTAGCTCAAAGGTCTCTGTGAAGTCTTTCCCAGCTCCTGGGATCCCATTAAACACTCCCATCCCTGCTCCCCAGCCTTGCACATGCGCTGTGTTACGTGTCCTTTTAAAATGGAGCTGTCTCGGAGCAAGGGGCGGCCACATCCTTGGCAGCAAAGAGGTGTTTCGGGGAGGTTGCTGCGGAGCGGGACGAGCTGTCCCTCTTGGGCTCTTTCTTCATCCAGGTCCCGGCGGTCCATGCGTTTCCCACCTATCCTCACGGGCCCCTCCTGACAGTGCTGCGGGGTGGGTGGCACACCACATTTCGGGTCAGGAAACTGAGGTGTAAAGAAATGTATTAACATGTTCAAGATCACACAAACAGTGTTACAAAGGAAATAAGATTTGAGCCCAGGTGTTTTTGATTCCAGAGCCCTTGACTGGACATGGTTCTCTGGGGAAAAACCCACAGCCGGGCCTGGCAGGAGCAGCTGGTGAGTGGCCGGGGCTGGTGCTTTGAGCAGGTGGCCCCGGCATGTAGCTCCCTGCTCTGGACACTAGGGTTCCTGTGAAATCGTGTGGAATCAGCCATGGTCTCCGGCTCCTTAGCCTCCTGGTCGTGAGATGGGACTCTACAGGGGCGCGGAGTGAGCATCTTGGGGTAAGACAGCAGGTCTGAGAACCTCACTCACCAGCTTGTGCCTTACAGGGTTGCAGTGACCCACATACAGCACATATGACAGCACTGGACACTTGGGAGTCATCAAACACTAGTTGGAGTCTTAGAATAACACTATTTAGCTTTTGCCCTGGGATTGCCCAGGAAATACTTTCATGAAAACTAACGATGTCCACTGACTTCCGAAAGGGGCGAAGTAAAGATTGTCCAGGGTCATTCACAGCTGGTGCTCTCGGAAGCTATTGGACTCAAGTTCACCCAACAGTTGGTTGTCAGGGAAAGATACTAGAGCAAGGTAGGCAAGAGGCTGTGGCCAAGTCCAGAGCTTGGCCTATTTTCATACAAGCCATGAGCTAAGCGGGCTTTAACAGATTTAAAGTGCTGTGAAAAAAGTTTTGTAAAAGGGTAAAGCAGAACAGGAGAAGGCTATGAGACCGTGTCCTGTGTGGCCAAGCTTGAGGTACTCCTGTCTGAACAAGTTTGCTGATCTCTTTCCTGGAACATTGTGCATTCCAGTACTTTCCACAGCAACAGGATAAAGGCTCCATGCCCAGCGAGTCTGGGAAGTGCTGGACTAAGCAGAGAGAAGCGGACAAATGGGCTGCAAGGCCCCGAAGAGCCCATAAACCTCCGAATTTATTTGCGCTCCGAGCTCCTTCCCAGGATCACCTTGAGGACGTCTGTCCCAAGACTGTAGATTGAGAAGCACTGATGTACGAATGTTAATACAGAGGCCATTCCACCAGTTAAAGTCTGAGGGAAAAGGAGAGTCAGACATCACACCTGACAGTTTCTGAAGATGCTAGTCGCATAGGTTTGATACAACCAGACGTGCCTCAGCTGATTTTCACTTCTTGTGGGACAGTTAGTGTTTTCACTTGGCACAATGATGGCAAAACTAAGATGGAAAAATTGTATTATTCTTGGCAAGTGCCTTAAAAGTGTCCTGGAAGGCCAGAAGAAAGTTCTAGCCTAGAGCATAAGTCGAGCCAAGTGGACTGGTTTATTGAGCCCCCAGGCTACCAACAAACCTTGATTAATTCTTTAATGAGGAGTCCTTAAAAAAGCTGGCCAAGGTAGACTCAGTCCTTGGGCAGCATTGGGCCGGGATCACAATAGGGCTTACCCTTCCTTCCTTTTGTTACTTCAGACATTCACAGGTCCCTGTTCTCAGATAGGCATTGTGCTAAGTGCTGCTAGATACACATACAGTCGAGAAAAGTTTTGCCTTCTAGAAACTCATAGTGAATTCATTAAGTTGATATTTATTGGGCACTGGCTGTGTGCCCTGCAGGAAAACACGGTGGATCTGACACTGGCCTTTATGGATCTCATGATTAGCAGAGGAGAACTGTGGAACAAGTCAAGTACCATGAAGCTAAGTCCTGGGACCTGATCTTTGAACAAAACAGGCCCCACCCTCTTGGAGGTCACAGCTCCGGGAAGAAAACAGACTTGTGCAGTGAATGTCATTGAAAGAGGGCGGCTCTTACAGGTGGGATCCTAAAGGTCGCTGTGAGCCACAGTGCTGACTGGAGGAGGTTGGGGGAGGGGAGAGGAGGAACTATTTAGCTGGAGAAGAACCTTTTGAAGGTTGGGGGGAATAAAGTTCACAGACAGAGAAGGGGGAAGGACATTTTGGGCAGAAGTAATACCGTCTGCGAAAGCAGAGGCAAGTGAGAGAGAGTGTGGGTGTGGTGTGTTAAGGGGAGGAACCTGGACAGTGCACTGTGGGAAAGGGCCTGAAAGGGGGTCTGAAAGCCAAGCAATGGGTCTGTCCTGATGCCACATTGCTGGGGCACCTCAGAGCCTTAAAATACGGGAACAGTGCCCAGAGCTACCGAAGCTGGATTGATTCTACGTGCTTCCTGCTGGTCCCTCAGATTGATTGAAATCTCCATGCCCGCTGTCCTGCAGTGGTGAGTTTCTCCAGAACGGGCTAGGGTTGTGTCCCCATATAAAAGTGTCAGGCCTCATGCAATTTCATTGCGTGCTGTTGGAGAAGAAGACAAAGGCGTCATTGAAACCAGAGGCCCCGGATGTGACAGAAACTTTCAAACTCCAGTTGCTTTAAATCTGCCCAGTGGAAGTCCACTGCTGCTCTCTCAAAATTAGGGATGTGCATCTGTAGAATGACACAGATAAGACCTTGCCGATACAGTTATAATTTGGTTCTTAAAAATGTGTTGGGTCCTGCATGGTCCTTGGCCAAAAGCTTCAATAGTTCAATCCAGAAGAACTTGATGGTTTCTGTCAATATGGC
>NC_043703.1:159899557-159927997 GCF_006229205.1 Suricata suricatta
GGGGGGGGGGGGGGGGGGGGGGGGGGGGGGGGGGGGGGGGGGGGGGGGGGGGGGGGGGGGGGGGGGTGTGTGTGTGTGTGTGTGTGTGTGGATGTGGAGGGAAGATCGTGGCCTGAGCCACCAGCCACAACTCTGGATCTGCTTCTGTCATCCACTGGCCATCTCTGTTGGGGAGCCTCATATTTTCATTGATTATAATGATTAAAAAATTTTTAATGTTTATTTTTGAGATATGGAGAGAAAGACAGAGTGCAAACAGGGAGGGGCTCCTCACCAGAGAGAGGACTTCTTTTCCAGAGAGAGAAGGAGACCCAGAATGCAAAGCTGTCTCCAAGTTCTGAGCTGTCAGCACAGAGCCTGACGCGGGGCTCAAACCCACGAACTGTGAGATCATGAGCTGAGCCGAAGTCGGACACTTAACCGACTAAGCCATCCAGGTGCCCCAATTATAACAATTTTAGAAATTAAAGGGCACTTGGACATAATTTAGTCTGTTACTTCAATCCGTGAATGAGGCACTTGAGGCCCCTTGGATGGAGAAGCCAAGACGAGGTCATCGAGCAAGCCGAGGGTGGCCCCAGGTCCGGACGGGGTCCCCGGGTCTAGCTCCGGGTGTCTGCTCTCCTGCTTCCCCACGTGATTCATCTCTGCTTCCTCACCCGTGGAAGGAGAAAAGCACCGCTGCCCGCCTTCTGCACTGGTTGTTTGCGGAGATATATAAGTGCATGTGGCAAAGGAACTGGAATTTTTATCTCTGTGCAGGTAGAAGAGTGGAGTCCATGCACATCCTTCTATCCCTGTTGTGCCTTTCACCCCTCATCTATATGGTAACTCCTGCATTATGATAAAAATGGTGTATTAGTTACCCAGAAGCTGTAGATCATGTACTTACTTCTTAAACACCTGCCAGGTGACAAGTACTTTGCTTGGTACTTATGACTCAAGGAAAGGGGCGGGGATAAATAATTACTGAGTTAGTGTGTGTATTACTTGTCACGTGACTTATGTCATCCCTAAACTCCCCCGGAGGTGAGGCGTTTTGATTGCTGATTCGCTACTGACAATATGCAGGTGAAGTTACGTGACCCACAGCCTACAAAGAGAGGAGGGGTCAGCGGTGCGCGTGAGACCCGGAGACTCTGGCTCCGGAGCTGCGGCCCCTCCGTGGTCGCTGGCGCCTGCTGCCTGCGGGCGGCTCGTCCTGAAGTCCGGGGGCAGGCGGATGTTCACGGGAGTGGGCGGTGTTGGTGGAGCCCTGGCCGGCCCGCGAGGCGCAGATCGAGGCCCCGGACAGATGTGCGAGGGCCCCCTTGTCCTGCCTCACCAGCAGCCCCCTGGGGCTACGGCCACAAAGACGGTTTTACACATGGGGAGCCGTCGGCGTCGGGGAGGGTGGCCTGTCCGGCCTCACCTGGGGTTGCAGACACTGTGTTCTTCCTCCTCCCGTGGCCAGGAAAGGGAAATGCCTGTGGCTGTTTTAATGACAGGATTGGGCAAATCTTCAGGGTTCATTTTTAACTTCCTGTTGCAGCCCAGTATGTGTGCACTCACATGTGCATACACACACGTACACACCCATGTCTGTGCACACTCACATATGCACACACACTCACAGCTGCATGCACACTCACACATGGGCACACACCTACTCACATGCTTACACACGCACTCACAATGCACTCACATGTGCACACACGTACACTCCCATGTCTGTGCAAACACTCACACCTGCATATACACTCACTCCTGGGCTCACACCAACGCACATGCTTACACACGTACTCGTCATGCACTCACACGCACACACATGCTCTTCCCCCAAACACACATACGTGCACTCACACACGCATACTCACACATGCACATAATGACGGAACCAAAGTCCGGTGAGACAGGACTTGCCCTTACAGTAGCCCAGGGTCTCAGTCAGGGCTGCTGGCATGGTGCTGGGCAACTCCTCGCGGGTCTGTCTGGTGCCCTGTGAGGTGTTTGGTGGCCCCCCCCCACACCCGCTGGCCTCCCCCGCCCACCTCCCGGTCTCCGGATGCGGCTCGTGCTCCCTGCGGGAAGAAGACCACTGTGGTGGGGAACCAATGACGTCGATGACGCACTCTTATACTTCCCATACTATTCTGTTCTATTTATTAAAGGAGAAAAGCTGTTTGCAAGCTACAAAATTCATCTCCTGCTTCGCAAGTCGGCCCTGGTTTGCCATTTGGAAATCACTACTATCGGACTGTGGGATTCGGGGCCTTTTTGTAAAGAAAGGGAGAGAGAAGACAGTGATGTCCAGAGGCAGTGTGTGGCAGGAGTTCTATAATTAATGAGATCGGTGGTAAACGTTTGAAGGTCCAAATATAGTATCTGGAAGGCCCTATTCAGAGGGGGATGGGGCCTTTCAAAGTACGAAGACGGGAGGCTCTCTGGGAGACACAGGAGATTGCTCACAGATGACGTCTCCTCCTGGACGTCTGGAGGGGGACGGAACAGCCGGCCAGAATGTGCCGAGTCCTCCCCAGGCCTCCCCAAAGGATCAGCGCTCGGGTGCCGTCAGGATCTGAGAATGCAAAATGATAAAAGGATTTTTTCAGTGAAGGATTTATTTGCAAAAGCTACCCATAAAAAAGACAAATGACTGTAGAAAAGTTAAAAAAAAAAAGTAAACCAAGTCAGTGTAACCAGAAAAACCTTTGAATAGGAGGTTTTCCGCCCCTACTTAAAGGAAGGGCAGAACTGTACACAATTTTATTACAGCTGCAAGTCCAAAAGCAAGCTCAGTGTCAAGGGTGAAGTAGCGGGGCCTTCGTGAATGTTTCTGTGGTTTCGACATCAGTGCACGCTGAACCCATCACGAGCATCCGAGGGTCCGGGGCAGGGGAGGGGGACTCGAATGATGGTTTGGAATAATACAGGTCTGAGCCGGAGCCCAGGTTCTGTGAACTTACCACTTGGTCCGAACACTCAGTTCCTTCAATCTTCACGTGTCTTGTCTTTAAAATAGAGATGCTGGTCTCTGTCTCCAAGTTGTCTCATCACGGTGGGTGTGGAAAGAAGATGCCCCTATAGGTTGCTCCGGGTAGAGGGTGAGCTTCTAGAAGCCCTGTTTTACATTGACCACCCCATGAGACTTGCCGAGAAACAGGATCTGATGAGCAGACCCCCCTACACCTCCATGGTGAGAAGTTTCAGGCTTTCACGAAGGACTCTCAGAGAAAGAACCTGGTGAATCCCCACTGCGTCTGTTGAGTTTGGGCAGCGCCTTGCAGAGAAAGCACTTTTGAAAATGGGCTGTGAGTGGCCTGAGGACTTAGCTAGGCATCCACCTGAAGGAAGCTGGGAGAGTGTGATTTTCACGTTGCTGGGTTAGTCACAAATAGGTGGCCGTCTGTAAGAGAAGTTCTGAATTTGCACCTTTTTTGGTTATACCTTTGAAAAAGTCTGCTATAAAAATCCATGTTAGTCAAAACTGGCATCAAATTAGATGCATGTCCAGCAACAGCAGGGTACTGGTGGAAGTCGCGGCGGTGGCTGGCCATGCGTGCGTGCCCACCCACTAAGGTTGTTTAGAAACACCATGTTCTCAAAGGGTGACTCAGGTCAGGTTGGGCGAGTACCCGGACAGCCGGTTAGGAGAGATAATTTGCAATGGGAAAAAGTCTGATGTCTGTCCCGGTAATTTGTCTTTTCTCTTGATGTAACTTTTTCATACTTAAGGAGCTCATTTTGGACAAGGGACGGTCGATGTGGTTGGTACTTCCTTCGATGAGATAGAAGGCTAAGTGAGAAAATATGTAAATATATTTTGTAAGCTGTAGAATGCTGTATAAATGTACAGTACTAATACGATATGCAAGGCAGGGGAGAAAATAGTAAAATTTGGTGATTAAAAAAATGATGCCTTCTAGAAATTTCTGGGAAGCACAGACAGGAAAGGAGACCCTAAAAAATGACAAATGTGCCCCCACCTCAGTGTTGACATAGGTCGGTGAGTTCCAAAATATTTTATTGCCACAGCAGTATCTCCACTGCATGACAGCACCCAGTTTGGATTTTGCCCTCAAGGGACATTAAGATGCTTTTAGAAATTCCATCCTTGGGGCGCCTGGGTAGTTCACTCAGTTGGTTAAGCGTCTGGTTTCAGTTCAGGTCATGATCTCACAGTTCGTGGGTTCGAGCCCTGCATCGGGCTCTGTGCTGACAGCCCAGAGCCTGGAGCCTGTTTCAGATTCTGTGTCTCATTTTTTTTTCTCGGCCCCTCCCCGACTTGTGCTCTGCCTCTCTCTGTCTCTCAAAAATAAATAAAAAATATTAAAAATTTAAAAATCCCATCCTTTGCGACTCTTTGTGACTAACGGAATTAGAAAGCTCCTCCCTTTTGCTTTATTAAGATGCTTTAAGAAAGCCAGAGAATATCTCGAGGAAACACTACGATAAACCAGGAAGTGATTTCGGCTTGAATGCTTACGAAGTCCCCTAGACCAGTGGGTGCCCAAACCCCCCCAAGCTGCCCCCCCATTAATTAAACTACAAGGCTTTTTTTTTAACGTGTGCCACTGGAAAACTGTCCTGTAAAATGACTAAGAGTATAGTGGCCGCAGGGGGGGATCGGGGACAGTGGATTCTCAAGCACGCTACTCTCCCCTGGGTGCCCTTCGTCACCCAGCCCTACTGCCCACCTTGACCCAGCGCCCCGCTGGGCAGACCGGGTGCTCTGTGGAGGCCTGGGGCGCCCGTGAGGGAGCGAAGGGTCCACCTGAGGGGTGTCGGCCGGGAGCGCCCCGATGCCTGACCAGTCCATTCTATCCATGACCTGTCTGGTGGGAATGAACAGGCCGCAAGGAGTTTGCAGCAGAACCTGTGATCCACAAATATCCTTCTAGAATCTCCAGGCCACATTTTCAACACTTTTTTTTTTTCTCAAACCCAGTCCCTGGCCCATATGGGAAAATTTCCAGATAATTATGGAGGGCTCTGGTCGCAGCCTAGTCAGCAGGAACTGAACTGAAGTCCTCTCCTCACCTGTTGGTTTTCCTCACTCTTCTCGCCTGGCGCCCGGGGGTCGGCCCCGCTCTCAGATCCCGAGCACTGCGCTCCTACGCCAGTATGTTCACAAGGAAAAAGAAAACGCTATTAAAAAAGGATTGTTCGTGGGGCATCTGAGGGGCTCAGTTGGTTAAGCATCCGACTTCGACTCAGGTCACGATCTCACTATTTGTAGGTTCAAACCCAGAGTCGGGCTCTGTGCTGACAGCTCAGAGCCTGGAGCCTGTTTTGGATTCTGTGTCTCCCTCTCTCTCTGCCCCTCCGCCACTCACTCTCCGTCTCTCTCTCTTTCTCTCAAGAATAAATAAAACATTAAAAAATTTAAAAAAGATTATTCCTGAGTTTAAGTGTATTGTGTGCGTGTGTGCGTGTGCGTGTATATATATACATACGTGCTGTTTCTCTTTTGCTACTGGCCACAGACAATTAACAGTCGGGGGTCCCAACTGCTTTCAGAACCGAAACTCAGGCTTTATGGCTAATTCAAAAGGTTATACGATATTTGGGAGTCCTACATCTATCAGAATGAAGTTGTTTCCAGAAAGGCAGAGGGGCAGTGTCCTGACGTTTAGCTTCTGGAATAGAGTGGGCTTTTTCCCTTCATTGGCGACGGATTTGACTCTTCAAAGGGCTAAGCGATTTCCACCTGCTCTGCATTTCTGCCTTCCTGCGCTCCACTTCCGAAGAGAGTAGACAGCTTTAGAAGACGCCAAGGGGAGAGGTTTCTGCCCGAGCACACACAGGTACTTTCACGGCACCCTGCACACCTTTTAAAGTGATAGACTGGAATTGTTTAAAACCTGGCTCCTTCTCTTCCCTCAGTACGAAGTCCAAGTCTGCCAATTTGAACTTGAATGGTCTCAGCTGTTTCCGAGTGGTGTGCTCACACTGCTAGATTCATTTTGCAGCTGGACTAGTGAATTATATTCATTCAAATCCCAGCTTTACCTGGTTGACTCTGGTTTTTCCGACATCTGCACCCACGTGGGCGTCTTATTTACCTCTGGCCTCTCGCTGGCCAAGGAAATCGTTAATTAATCCTGGAGGAAATCGTTACTGCTATTATCCTGGTGTTCCATAACTGCCGCACCTTCTCTCTGAGACGGTCCCCAGCCAGATGGAGAAGGGGCTCGGACACACGGAGAAGGTCTCATTTGTGCCCTCCTTGCAGTTTCCATCTCTGGCGGGTTTGCCAGGGGTCCTGACAACCAGTGAGGACTGAAAACAGCTAAGAATGGTTGCGATGTCTCCTCAAGTTCATGGTCAGAAACGGCTCCCCCTGAAAGCCACGTATGAGGGTGACTGTCACGGCTGTGCTGAATACAGTGTTCAGTCAGATAACGGAGTTTCAGTCTGCAGCTCAGCAAACACTGTGACTTCCCTTTGTCTTGGAAGACCCTCCTCGGGTCAAGCTGACCCTAATGGAAAATGCCAACCACTGTTTCACTCTCTGACCCTCTTCCTGGTGGACAGTTAAGGGTTGGGCAATCGGGCTCTGGAAGTCCTAAAATATACCCAATAATTATAATTTAAATGTTAACCTGTTTTTCAAGATACTGTTACAAAACCCACCCTTTAACCGTAAAGTTCTTGCTTCTGTGCACCTGCTTCGCCTCCCCTTCGGACCTATGATTGGTCACTTCGAATGTCTCCTGAGACAAAGAACTCTAAAATTGATAGGTCTCTGCCGAATCTTCCAGTTGTGTGTCAGAATGTGATTGACCCCCATGTGATGCTGTAAACCATGATTGGTTACCTCCGTGATGACCTTTTCTGCTTTGCTGTGACCTATAAAGCCCCTGAGCTTCAGATCGGCAGGGCTCTCTTTTGAGGACTTGCTGACACTCTGAAGGGGCCATTCCACCAAACTAAAATAAAACCCATTCACCATCTCCATTCGTGTCTGTGGGTTCCACTCACTCGGTGACCTGCTTCAGGAGGGCAAGGTCTAACAGTCTAATCAGAGTTCTTCCCAGCTCCCACAGGCGGGCTGACTTGCAGACCTGCCTTATATTTCCTGTCTCTTAGGGATGATACCGCCGGCGTTGAAATCTTTACAGTTGATCTGCCCAAAATGTTGCAACCAGTACAAATACGGCCATATGCTATCGATAGACTTCTGAATTTCCCTGAATCAGGGAGGGGCTCAGTCTTCTTTCATCCTAGTCCACACATCCAAGTGAATTCACATCGGGTTGGAGAAGCAGGAGCCCAGGAACAAGGAACTCCTCCCCGCACTGTTGAGCGGTATTGGGGAAACTGAGGCAGGGGAGAACCTCTCAGCAGAACGGAACGCCGGTTAGGCCCGCTGGAAGGGACCCTTGTCCCTTGTGGGGGGCCCTGGTTTGCCTGTTGTCCCATGTCATGTGGAGAAACAGCACAATGGGGGGAGTATTCAGTCAATGCGTCCTGGGTTCCGGACGGCTCTGCTCCTGTTGAGGGACAGCAGGGACTCGGAGCACTGTGCCCAGCAGCTCGGGGGCACGTGCACACGTGGCCTCACCCCCAAGCCGGAGCCTGGGAAGACTCCAGGTGTTCGCAGGGCTGCCGGTGTTACCGGGAGCATGCACAGTCTTTCCATGGTTGGGGTGGAGACAGGAGGGGGTCGAGGAGTCCGGAGAGATTGATAGGGGATTGCAGGGGAAGGGAGGACATTCCACCTTCCGGAACTCAGGGAACAAAGGCCCAGAGACCCGTGATAGCCGGGCCCAGGGGCTCAGGAAGCCTTTCTACCCCATGAACTACATGATTACTCTATACCCCCGACTCACTGATCTAGCCTTCTGGGCTTTGGTTTCCTCATCTGTAAATGGGAGATAACACTCATCTCTGGAAAAATAGCGGAATCGTCAACGTGGCATGAAAACATCCCTTGTTTTGCCCAAATCGTATAAAAAGTATCTGGAGGAAAGATCGCCTGAGGGAATTTGCTGGTTCTGTGTCTCAACTCTGTTCCTTGCTGCATTCTGTTCCAGGTTGGAAAGGAAATTATGGAAAAGCTACTCTTTTCACTGTGGGGGCAAAGTGAATTAATGTGACCTCACTCCATGCAGACCCGTCTGTTCGATAATCTGGAAACAAAAAGAATTAGAGTCAGAAAATACAGGCCACAGACTGGCCACAGAGAGGACACTATGACACCTTGGGGACTAACAACCCAGATTTTGTCTTTTCGTGAGCACGAGCCCAGCCCCGTGCCCTGGACCCACCTCGCAGCCCACAGCTGCCACAAAGGGATTTATCCTTCGAGATCGTTGGAGCCTCCACCTGTAACGTCAGAGAGATCCCGCTTTTCTGGCTGTTTTTGAAAGACACAGTGGAAATTTCTTGGCTCCTTTCTGTTCTTTTTGTCCCCCAGCATTAGGGGGTGCTGGGTATGGGAGGCAACTATTGCTTTTTCAAGTGGGTGTTGTTCAGAGATTTTTGGAGGAGAGCCGGGGATGACCCGGCACAGGATTACCATGAAACAGCCCTGGCACCTGCCACACTTGACTGCTGAGGTCAGCTCGGCACCGTCTTTGGAAAACGCCTTTATGGCTTCCTTTTTGTCGTGACTGCTCCTTGCCCCTTAAATGCACGCTGAGCCAGAACCAAGGAGACGTCTGACCCGATCTAACTGATCTTCTTCCCCGCCCAGTTCAGAAACTGGTCAGCAGGCCCGGAACTGAGCTAAGATGCAGAAGTACCTCCCACATGGGGTCACCACGGGAGGTCACCATGGGCCACTCAGCCCAGTGCACGGCCTTCCAGGAAAGAGCCCCAGTGGGGCACAAGAGAAAGGACTGCGCAGGCCGGTGGGAATACAGAGCAGGACTTGGGGCCCAACAGACCTCCTTTGAACTCCCTGTCTGTCATTTTCTAGCCCTTGAATGAGCCATTTCCTGCTTCTGAATCGTGGATATTCGTTTGCACAATAAGCATCGTCTAAGCCACCTGCTAAGAGTCGTTGTGGGAACAAGTTAGACAGAGGAGTGTCTCTGGGACCTACTGACAGCGCACGTGGGGGATGTTCCTGGGGCACCTATTACTGTGATTATTTTTTATCTGGGAGGGAACGGCATAGCCGGGAGGGGACATTGTTTATGCAAGAACCCTGTCCCTCCACTTACCCCCTGCCCCTTGGGAGGGTGTTTCCCATCCCCCGGACTTGTGGGCACCATCTGCAATTCCAAGATCAAAATTCTATTCTAAGGGGCGTCTGGAGCCTTCTGTTAAGGTTCACCTGGTCCGACTTTAACTCTAAGAATGTTTAACTGCAGGCTGTAGCTGAATTGCTCGTGAGAGAAATTTGTCACATCACCACTAAAGAGAAGTCACCTCAATAAAGAACTGGACAGAAGGGGGCTGTCTACAAGGGGTAGGACTCATGTAAATGTGAAAGCCACCCAACATGGGTTGTGCCTCCTGAGCCCGAGGACTTGAGTGCTACCGAAGGCCTGGCACCCTGTGGCCCAGGGGCCATCTCCGCGTGTACCGTGTATGGCACGGAGTTACCCCCACCTTCCACCCCGCTCAGAAAGTAGCGCTAGAAATCCAGTCACCCATGTTGTGCACGGCCAACAGCACACTTCCAGTTAGGAGCGTACGCTTGTGGGTATGAATCATGTACTTTGTATAAATTCTGCTATGTGATGATTTATTTACTTGACACCAAATAAATTATATGCAGTGAACTTGGCCTACATTCACCCCACCCCATCTTTGGATCCTGGGTTAATGTGAAGGGAACTGAGGAGAATGACAACTCACTTAGTGGGTAATGAGGACCCTATAATTTGGGCCCCTAAGCAAATTATTTGAAATGAGGGAAGAGTCATAATAGCTCTTATGAACCAAGGGTTTTATAATTCCTAGAGGTTTTTCCAGATTTAGAAGCTCACCTAACATGGACAATACAACACCGAACACCCCCCGTCCCCCAAGTGGGAACGAAGCCCCACGCCAGCCCGCATGGAAACCTTGGAAGAGGCACAGATTTTACAGCCCTCCGAGGTCCTCTTGCCGGGCCTCCGTCCCCCCCATCTCAGGAAGCACAGAGGGGGAAGATTTTAAATCAGGGGTTGGTTTTGAAATTGATTTTGTTGTAACCACTGGCCCGTTTTTAGAACTACATTTAATACCACTATCCTTTAGGAAGAAGTCCTGTTACGACCTGACAACTTTGTACCATGTTCCCGGGACCTGATGGCAGCTGCTGACAATGGACTTGCCTTCCCTTTCTTCTCGGAACAAGTCCTATTGGATTAGATATCTTGCAGCCGCAGACCTGCAGGCACCCAGTGAGGTTCCTGGCCACCCCCATCCTTAACATGAAGGTGGACAAGCCAAGCCCAGAGAGCGTTAGCATGTTGTTCCGTGACCCACAGCACAACTGTGTGTGATTGCAAGCACATGGAGCATGGGCTCTACGAAGACATTCTGGCTGGTTCTCCTTTCCCCTCCCGTGATGCCTTTGGCCAGCTAGTCTGTGGCCAGCACCTTGACATCTTGTAGGAGCTTCTCATAAATTCAGAATCTCAGGCTCCAGCCCAATTGGCTACTTCCATGAAACTGGAAAAGAAAAACAAAACAAAACAGTGAAACTAACTCCTAATTTGTAACCTATTAAATTCTGTGAAATGTTAGTCTTGATCATCTTTGTTTACCTTCACACAGTTAACTGAACCTCTCCTTCCCCAACACACACACACACACACACACACACACATGCACATGTGCACACACATGCACACGCACACACACACATGCACATGTGCACACACACACATGCATGCACATGTGCATGTGCACACACATGCACATGTACACACAAACACACGCACACTTCTGCTTCCATCTTGTCACAGTTTTAATTGGCCACTAAATCACTAAAATGCTTTGGGTTATGTTTTCTAAATACCTCTGTGATCCCCCCTCCAACTGTTCAAATCTCTACTCCTACCCCCCTACCTCCAATCTACCCCTCTTTGATGTCCCTCCTTGTGTATATCAAAGTGACTTTTATGAAACCCAGCCTAGTCAACTCCCTTCTCAAATTCTCCATAGATTCTTCTGTGGACCGAATTGTGTACTATACTGAGGTCCTAACTCTCAATGTGATGGAATTTGGAGGTGGGGTCTTTGGGAGGCTACGAGGTTTGGCTGAGTTACAAGAGTAGGGCCCATGATAGGATTAGTGCCCGTACGAGAGCAGAGAGCTTGCTATCTCTCTCCACCTTGTGAGGACCCAGTGAGAAGGTGGTCATCTCCAAGCTAGGAAGAAGAATCCCACCAGAATCTGACCATACTGGCCTGCTGATCTTGGACGTCCAGCCCCCAGAACTATGAGAAACAAATATCTGTTGTTTGAGCCCCCCCCCTGTCTGAGGGTTCTCTTAGGCAACCTGAGCTATGACAGGTTCCCTTTGGTGCCATAGGGGAAGTGCCAACATCTTAAAATGATGTGAGGATCAAACACGATTTGGGTACCTTCGTGCTTGGTAGATGGTCTCTGACTGTGTGAATGAGTTGAGCAGGACCATTTGTCTACATATTGATCTGAAGGTGGAAGTAGGGGCGGTGCGGGAGAGCCTCTTCTGAGAGCCACACAGCGGGTGCTGGATTCGATGCTGCTTCTTGTCCCTGCTGGTCAATTTTACGTCAGCTCGACTGGGCCCCAAGGTGCCCAGATACTGGGTCACACGTTATTCAGAGCGTGCCTGTGAGGGAGTTTCTGGATGAGAGTAACCTCTCAGTCAGCAGCCTAGGTAAATGCCCTCCCAGCGTAGTGATCATCTGATTGACTGAAGACTGTGCAGCAGCAAACATCCAGCAGGGACTCCTGCCAGACTTCCCTGGTGGGACCTTGGTCTTCTCTGACCTTTGCACTTGGACTGAAGCATTGGCTCGTCTTGGGTTTTCAGTCTGCCAGCCTTCAGACAGGAATGACACCATGGGCTCTTCTGGTTCTCAGGCCAACAGACTTGGATGGAGCCCTGCCATCCCTCTCCCGGGTCTCCAGCTTGCCAGCAGCACATCTAGGGACTTCTCAGACTCTGTAATCAGGTGAGCAAATTCCTTAGCATAAATATCTCCTCTCTCTGTCTACATAGGTTTGCATATACCTGTGTCTGTAGGTACCACACCCCCCAGTTCCGGTTCTCAGGAGAACCCTGAGGAATGGTTCTATGAGACAGCAGAGCCGTGGCAGTGGACTGCAGTCACGGGGACAGTCCTTTCTCTTCTCTTCCCTGTAACCCAGCTGAGAAGAGTGCCACGGCCTCTGTGATCCCAGAAGAAAATCAAACAATCAGGATGGGAGTAAAACGTGGCCTCCCCCAGGGACAGGCTGGTGCTGTGTAAGGGGCATCTTTGTCCCTGCTCGGGTGATGAGGGCTCAGATCATGCGTGTCATGGGTACCAAGTAGCCCCTGAGGCCTGGCCACTGCCCTTCCCTCCTTGAGACTCTTCAAGCCCCAGTGAGGCTGGTGGAGGGGGGCAGGCAGCAGTGTGGCCCGGGGCTCTGCATGCTTCCACTACAGAGGGGCAGCTGTAGAATATTCCCAAGATTCTATTCCTCCGTCTACTCTTACTCAACCCAGACATTGGAGGTGATAACAGTAGCCATCTAGAGAAAGAGTTGCTGCAAACTCTGGACAATGGTTAGTAATTCCTTGAACAATTTTACATTAAGCTGCATGAGTTTCTTTTCAATTTAGATTATAGTAAAATCACAGTGAGTGGAATAATGGGAACCAGAGAAAGGTCCGGGTTTTGTGGTCTGAAGATTGTAGCACAGTTTTTCAGTTCTTTTTAAGAAAAAGAATAAAAATGATAGATAAAAATGAAAGTGAACATTTATTTAGAATGCAAAAATATATTTTAAGGAGTTGAAAAGTATCACAAATACCTCAAAGTCTTGAAAAATAGCGTAGGATTTTCACCAATTAACTACTTGACACTTTTCTGTAATACTTTTATTCCGGCATCTTTGGCGGCATAT
Organism: Suricata suricatta; assembly: GCF_006229205.1. Lineage (NCBI taxonomy): Eukaryota > Metazoa > Chordata > Mammalia > Carnivora > Herpestidae > Suricata > Suricata suricatta. Next base: position 159,912,582 of record NC_043703.1, read on the forward strand.
CCTGTGCATGCATCTTCATTGGACAATGGTTTCTGATATTTGAGAGAGAGAAGAGCGACTCAGCCTTCTTCACATAATTGTTTAAAATCTGTTTTAATTATTAATAGTTGGGATGCATAAAACATACAACTCCACACACAGATGGCCTTGCTGTTTAGACTGAAGCTGCATATTTGAATTTCACAAATATGGATATTGAGAGAGAGTATATTTCGTTGGATTTCCAGAAGCAAATTCATGGTGCATTTCTAATTGCATGGGCTGCATTATGGATTGAATTCATCTCGGAGAGAGTTTCCATTTCCACTGAGCATTGATGAGAGCTGCCTTCTCAGTTTGCAACTCTACATGAATACGGTTAGAAGAATTTTTCACATATTAGCTTCTGGTTCTAGACAGACCTTTCTGATCCAGGCTACACGTATTTCCAGTGCCAAAGGTGGTAAGATGAGTGTATATGGTGATGTGGTCTCTGGCCCTGGACTTTCATGTCCCTGTTCCATAGGTGTTGTTGGCACACGGGGCGGCTAGAATACTCCTGCAAAGTGTTCCAATACTGGGATAGACAGCTACAACTTAACTATGTATGAAAGGGACAGAATCACGTAAATACACCCCAGGAAATCCAAGCCAAGTGTATCTTCACTCAGCCTCTAATCAAAAACACAAAAATGCACAAGCCATGTCAATAGAATCCAAGAGAAATGTGATGGGGGGAGCTGGGAACACAAAGGGGTCTTAACTGATTACAGTGAAAATGTCTTTGTTTGACAAGTTTTTCAAAACTACGAATTTTTTTCACCCATATGGATGCATTGGAAGGCCTCCTCTCAAGAAACCTGTGGAAGACAAAGCTCCTACAACTTCGGCTTCTTGGTAAATCTACCTCTTCTAGGTACTTCAAAAATTACTGTACGGAAAAGTTAGGTTGAGGTGGTGTTCGTTCAGAAGGTTTCCTGCAGGGAAATATATAAATTGCCTGAGCAAAACAAGGTTTTAAAGCCCTTTTAGGACTCCTGTTTACATACCAATAATTGCTATTCTAATGGCAACTTTTCCTCAGCCATTCATTGGAGCAAATCCCCCAAAGAGTTCTTTATTTACCAAGAAATGAATGTGGACCCCTAGCATGGAATGAAAGTTTATGTAAACAGAAACATAAAATGTTGATATTGAGATGTCCCCTTTGACAGCTTTTGAACATTCTGCTATAAGTCCTGGGTAATTCAATAAAGCAAGAAAAGGAAATAAAAGGTATACAGATTGGGAAGGTAGACATGAGACTATCTTTATTCACAGATTTCATGGCTGTCCGTGTAGAAAGTCTGAAAGGATCTACCAAAAAAACCTCCTGGTACCAATCAGCGGTCATACCAAGGTTGCAGGATACAAAGTTAATATAAAAATTGTCACTTTTCTATATTCCAACATTGAACATTAAATTTGAAATTAAAAACACAGTATCATTTACACACCCTCAAAAATGAAATACTGAGGTACAAATCTAACAAAATATGTACCAGATTTACATGAGGAAAACTGAAAAACTTCTGAGTTGAGTGAAATCAAAGAGGAATGAAATAAATGGAGAGATAATCCATGTTTATGAGTAAGGACACTTGATATTGTCAAGATGTCAGTATTTTCCAACTTGATCTATAGATTCAATGTAATCCTAATAAAAATCTCAGCAAGCTATTTTATGGATATTACAAACTGAATCTAAAGTTTATGTGGAGAGGCAAAAAACCCAGAATAGTCAACACAGTATTGAAGAAGAATAAAGTTGGAAGACTGATGCTACCCAACATCTAGACTTACTCTAAATTTATAGTAATCAAGTAATCAAAGGAAGCAAGTAATCTACTATAAAACAAGTAATCTATAAATCAAGTAATCTACCATACATCAAGTATTCAAGTAATACCATTGTTGGTATTAGCAAAAGAATAGACAAGGAGGTCAATGGAATCTGAAACAGACACAAAAATAAATACAGTCAAGTGTTCTTTCACAATGGAGCAAAGTTAATACAATGGAGCCAAGATCATCTCTTCCATAAATGGTGTTGGAACATCTGCATGCAAAAAAAAAAAAAAAAAAAAAAAAAAAAAAAAGAATCCCAACACAAACCTTACACCCTTCACAAAAATTAACTCAAAATAGATCATAGACCTAAGTATTAAATGCAAAAGTATAAAACTCTCAGGAGATAACATAGGTGAGAAACTAGATGATCTTCTGGTTGGCTGTCTTTTTAAGTACAACACCATGGGCACAATCCAGGAAAGAAATGATTGATAAGCTGGATTCATTAGAATTTAAAATTTCTGCTCTGCAAAAGACCACATCAAGAGAATTAGAAGACAAGTCACAGACTGGTCGTGTGGAGAAGATATTTGCAAAAGACACATCTGATGAAGAACTGATATTCAAAGTATGTAGATAACACTTAAAACTCAACAATAAGAAAACAAACATCATGTTTTAAAGCTGAGCCTAAGAGAGGTGCCTGGGTAACTCAGTTGGTTACATGTCTGACTTCGGCTCAGGTAATGATCTCATGGTTTGTGGGTCTGAGCCCTGCATCGGGCTCTGTGCTGTCAGTGCAGAGCCCACTTCAAATCCTGTCTCTCTGTCTCTCTGCCCCTTCCTTGCTTGTGCATGCTTGCATTCTCTCTTTCAAACATAACCATAAAAAAGGGCCAAAAACCTGAACAGACACTTCACCAATGAAGACATATGGATGGCAAAGAAGCTCATGGAAAAGACATTCCATATCTTGTGTCATCAAAGAGATGCAAATTAAAATAACAATCAGATACCACGACACAACTATGAGAATAGCCACAATCCAGATCACGGACAACACCAAGTGCTCATCAGGATGGAACTCTCATTCACCATTGGTGGGAATTCAAAATGGTGCAGCCACTTTGGAAGACAGCTTGGTGGTTTCTTACAAAACTAAATACACTCTTATCATATGACCCAGCAGTCATACATCTTGGTATTCAGCTCATGGAGTTGAAGACTTGTGTCTACGCAAAAACCTTTATAAGGATGTTTATAGGATGGCTGCCTTGTAGAGAGCAGTTGTTTCATCTCAGGATGTACTGAACATTTAGGAAAGTAGAAATGGCACTTAACTACACAAGAATAACAACTTTCTATTTTGGAAGAATCTCTCTGAGATCAGTCTTGGAGATGTAGGTAGGAAGTCAAATCATGGTGTCTCCCATAGCTCTATCTGTGTTATAGGATACAGAACTCACTAATCTATGTTCCTGTGTGGACAGCACAGGCAAGCTGAAATGCAAGTCTGTGAAGTCACTGTTGGAGTTGGAGAGCAAAATCAGAGGGAAATCACGTGATTATTGTAAAATGTAAACTGTGCAAGAAATAAATTATTTCTGACCAGGTTCTATTAAGGAGCTTAAACTTGATTAATTTTTGGTCTAGATAAGCATTTACCTCTAGCAATTACATGCCACTATTACAGTGATTATTTTATAAAAGCAAATAAACGCTATCTGGAGTTAATATTTGCTCGTGGGGAAAGTATGCCAAGAGCTTAGAATACGTTTACCAGAGATTTTGCTTGCTAGGTTTGTGTACAAAGTTTGAAACACCAAAATCCTTTTAACATCATTAATCAAAAAAAAAAAAAAAAGCACACAAAGAGTTCTACCCAGTAAAGCTGAAATCTGATATAGAAATAGGCAAAACCTTAGGAATTTTGGATAATCAGCCAAATACTGTCCACCCCTAATGAATTCCAGTCCAACTAAGTCTGCTGTTGAGTTAGTCTCTGGAAGGACCTCTGCTTAAATCTGTACTGTGTGCCCTTGTGTATGTCAGAGAGTCATGAGTCATGGCTGGACTCTTGCTAATTTGAAGATTAGATGAATATTATGCTAAACAGACCATGGCCTCTTGGTTCAACCTCCCCAGGCCAGAGTTAACAATGGGATGTTGGCTAATATTCTCAACAAGGAAGAAACAAGAAACTCATTTATGACTTTTGTATCTGCTTAAGGGTTGAGATTAATAATCTGTCTTAATAGAGTTTTCTTTGACTTGAACTCCTGGTGGGCATATGTGACTATGTAGGAATTTCAGAAAATACATATTCACACATCTTCTTAATTAGGCAAGGGATCCAAGAAAAACTAATATTTTATTTACTGGTATCATAATCAAGATATAATATCCTTCTTCAATTCATATATGATTAACCTTTATATCAAAAGAATAAACATAACAATGATCCACGATCCTAGCTTTGCTACCATAATTCTTTCTATTTACCTAATGATTGTAGGCTCAGTCAATGAAGAATAAGTGAGGAATAAAGGTGGGGGAAGGAGCCAAATGGGCTACCATCTGGGTCTTTGAATCGATTGACTTTCTTCAAACTTTATTGACTCCTGAATGTCTTGGACTCCCTAGTTTATTGAAAAACCTAAGTAATATTTCTTGTTGGTAGCGAGTAAGGAATTACATTTAAAATTTATTCTCCAATTCTACAATTTGGTGTGTGCCTAAAACATTTTTCTTAGGGTGAGAGATGATAGAAATATGTCTTATATGCTAAGCTTTTTTTATGTATCTATTCTGAAAATATATGGAGGGGATACTTTGTAAAGTACTACGCTGTGTGTGAGTTTCTCCTCTGGAGTTTAAGAACTCCTCTGATGAGGCTGGGTTTAATTTATTTGTTTCTAAAAGAAGGACAGATATTTTAGTTGTTATATAGCCTCTTTTAGGGGTGTTTAGAATAGCAGGGAAGAAGCTCTTCCTTAGGTGAGTCACTTAATTTTACTCCAACTCTGTTTTCTCATTATCAAAATGGGTCACTGGGAGGATTAAATGAGTAAATGCAGGAAAGTGCTAAGAGCTACAGCAAGGGGCAGCCACCGAGGACAGAGGCTACACTGAGTGGCCGGGGAGATGGCACTGGCAGTCTTACACGTCCGCCTCAGGGAGGGTAGGAAGGACATGGAGAAGGACAGATACCGTATGTTGTCACTCACAGGTCTAACAGGAGAAACCTAACAGAGGACCATGGGAAGGGGAAGGGGGGAAAGAGAGTTAGGGAGAGGGAGGGAGGCAAATCACGAGAGACTCTTGAATACTGAGAACAAACTGAGGGCTGATGGGGGAGGGGGAGAGGGGAAGGGGGGTGATGGACATGGAGGAGGGCGCTTGTGGGGAAGAGCACTGGGTGTTACATGGAAATCAACCTGACAATAAACTATACATTAAAAAAAAAGGAAGGACATGGGTGCTGAGAACCACAGGAAAGTATAGGCATTAATGGTCATTGACACCTTATATGAAGTCTCTGTCTGCTACATTAACAACATAAATTAAAGTCTTTTTATGATGTCATTGGCACCTTAAAGAAAAATAACAAAAAATGGAAAAATCCAGGAGTATAGTGTGAAGAGATGTCTATCTGCTGAGGGCTTTGAAACTAAGGACCTTGTATGCTCTATACTATAGGAGCTGCCACCAAAAATCGTTAATGACCAGTCATTATTCTTTCTAACTAAGAAAGAATTTCTCTAAATGTCTCAAAGTGCAGGTTTGGGGAAAGAGATGAGCAGCTATGATGTATGCATATGTGCATGTGTTTGGTGTAGAGCACATCAGATTTACCATTTGCAGTTGGACTATGCCTTAGTAAACTCATAGATAAGACTTACATATACAAATAGCAAAACTTAATTCAGCAATCTAAAACTTCAGAAAAAATTCACTGAATTTAAAAATGACATATTTAGAAAGTAAATTAGTACGAACTTAAAAAGTATTAACATTTGTATTTTATTTTTATTACACTATACCTTTGTTCACTTATTAAACAAACTTTTATTATGTACCATGTTCATGGCACTATGAACATAGAGATATATGCGATAATGAGGGAAACATATTCCCATTTTATAGAACTCACCATCTAGCAGGAAAGATAAAGAGTAAGCCATTATATTTTTACGTTTTTATTTATTTTTGAGAGAGAGACAGACGGAGACAGAGACAGAGCACAAGCAGGTGTGGGGAAGAGAGAGAGGGAGACACAGAATCTGAAGCAGCTCCAGGCTCTGAGCTGTCAGCCCAGAGCTCCACATGGGGCTCAAACTCACGAACATGCAATCATGACCTGAGCCAAAGTCAGATGCTTATCTGACTGAGCCACCCAAGATTAAGCCATTATTAAAGTACTATTGTTAATTAATTGGATTTTTATCTCATTGGAAATTATTATTACTTGATTGATAGAACTTAAAAGGAGTACAGGGTAGGGTGAGAAAGTATAGCAAGTGAATCAGAAGTTTGGTATGGCAAAGGGCAGATAAGGAATGGCTTTTTCAAAAATGTTTTATTTGAAATAAATTTTGAAGAATAAAATAAAGAGCATGATGCAAAGGAAACCCTTATATGCAAATGACAAGAGGTGGAAAGAAGCATATAGATTTTAAGGAACTGGAAAAAGAGGCCAGTGTGAAGAATCACGAAAAGCAAGAGAGAGCTGTCAAATTGGTGAACTATAGAAGCTTCTGGTACTTTAGTCCCAAATTTTAATCCTTAATAATCTATAGAATAAAGAGAGAAACACCAATACTAAAAACTAGCACATACAAAGAAAGAAAATAATAAAAGAATACTGCCTATCATCACCTTATTTAACATGGACTTAGAGGTAGTCATCAGTGCTATTAAGAAAAATAAGAGATATGAGCAAAAGTGAAACTCTTTACTTATAGTTGATATTATCACAGACCTAGAAAAACAAAGAAAAAGAGAATCAAGAAACCATTAAATTTAATAAGAGAGTTTGCAAGACATCTAGATACAAAAATCAGTAAAATCAATACTACTTGTATTCACCAGCAATTACCAACTGGAAAAGTTAATAAATGATGCTAGCTCTAGTCACACTAGGAAACCTAATGATTATTAATTTATATAAGACTATTTAATAAGCACATGAAATATCATCTCAGTAAACGGAAAAGCATTCTATGTCACTGATGTGATGTACTTATTTATTTACTTACTGGGCTTTGAAGGGCCACGTGGAGATTTGAAAGCCTATTTTCTCCTTGTCAGAAAAGCAACCATACTATTCTTTACAAAAGCAGGCTGGAACATAAGGATGTGACCTGTGCTGGCTTTCTGGTGTTTCTAGAAGTTAGTCATTGGAACCCTTCAGTACAGGAAGCTACTGAAACATTGTTAAATGTAAATAGGTCATAGACCTTTTTCTTATTTTTTATTGGCTCAAATATCACTTATTGACAAAGTCTTTCCAAAATGTGAGGCTCCCGTTTTTGTGTTCATAGTACTGTGAAAATCCATTGAATCACCCTTAGCACATCATGCTTAGACAATGTGTGCATATGTTTCTTTCCTTTTTTAATAAAGGAATTTTTATCTGAGTAAAGCTGACACCCAGCTTTAGGTTAGTTTCAGGCATACAATACAGTGAGTGGTTCAACATCTGTGTGTGTGCTGTGCTCACCGTGAGTGTAGGCATCGTCCGTCAGCACCCGGTGCTCTGACAATATCGTTGACTCTTTTCATGGGCTGTACCTTTATCTCCATAACCTACTCATTCCATAACTGGAAGCCAATATCTCCCACTCCCCTTCACCCATTTCGTCCATCTACCCACCTCCTTCCCTCTGGCAACCGTTGTTTGCTCTCTGTATTTATACGCTTGATTCTGCTTTTTGCTTGTTTATTCATTTGTTTGGTTTTGTTTTGTTTTTCGATTCCACATATGAGTGAAATACCATGACTAATCATTAGGGAAATGCAAGTCAAAAGCACAATGAGGTATCACTTTATATGTAAGAATGGCTAAATCAAAAAGGCAATAAATAGCAAGTGTTGGTGAGGATGTGGAGAAAAAGGAACCCTTGTGGACTGGTGGTAGGAAAGCAAATTGGAGCAGCCCCTGTGGAAAGCAGTATAAAGGTTCCTCAAAAAATTAAAAAATAGAAATATCAGGGGTACCTGGGTGGCTCAGTCAGTTAAACAAATGACTTCGGCTCAGGTCATGATCTCACAGTTCGTGGGTCCAAGCCCCATGTCAGGCTCTGTGCTGACAGCTCAGAGCCTGGAGTCTGCTTCATATTCTGTGTCCCCTTCTCTCTCTTTGCCCCTCCCCCTCCCCCACTTATACTCTGTCTCTTTCTCTCTCTCTCTCTCTCTCAAAAATAATAAAGATTAAAAATTTTTTAAATATAAATACCATATGATCCAGTAATCCTATTACTAGGTATTTACCCAAAGAAAACAGAAACATTAATTCAAAAAAGTTATATGTAGTCTGATGTTTTTTGCAGCATTATTTACAATAGCCAAGATATGAAAGGAAAGCAACCTAAGCACCCACTGATAGATGAACGAATAAAGAAATTGTGATACACATATATGCACATGTGCGCACACACACACACACACACACACACACACACACTGGAATATTATATAGCCATAAAAATGATATGATCTTGTCATTTGTGAAAATATGGATGGAACCAAAGGATATTGTACTAAGTGAAATAAGTCAGACTATGTTTTTTCTTATACTCGATGCTGGGTCTTTTAAAGGTAAGTGCCATGTCTTCATTCAATTTTGTATCTCTCTTTCCGAGCAGAAAATCTGTGAAAAAGCGGGTGCTTAACAGTTGTTTAATTCATAGAAAAAACATTTTTCTTTGTTTTCTTGCTTGGCTATAGATTCTATGATTCTTGGATAGAAATCTTCACTTTATTTAAAAATGGCACATGAAGAACCCACAGATTTTGGTTGTAATGTCAAAGCTGCTGTGTGTGACAGTTCCAGAGGTGCGAGGGACTTAGACACGCTGAAGTCAAAAACCTGGCTGTTGTCAAAGCCTGTGACCATCGTCAGCATATCTCAGCTGCACAGGTGTCTCCGCTCAGACAGGAGCATGTTCCTATGAGGATGGGATGGAACACCACTACAATCTGGGAAGAGCTCTTTGCTGGGGTGTCTTATATGCCCTTAGGGATTGTTGGCTTCTAAGCCTGAAGATCCTAGTCATAGATTCATTGGTATCACGTCACCTCGGGTACCTTGAATCTCCATGTTGGTTAAAAAAAATTTTCTGGTGAGCAGCCACATAGCTCTTTGTTATGATGAAAACATCAGCTGGGGATTGACATAGACTCACCTGCTTTCTGTGCACAGCGTCGTGCGGGGGGCTGGCCAGCCATCCGAGCCAGAGTTTCTGCCTTGAGGGAGGTGTTGAGATGTTTCAGGGTTGGCATGGAGGCACTGTTTATGTTCCTGGTCAGAGAATCATGGGAGGTCCAGCAAATAATAGGAATCAAAGGATTTAATGTCTGGCATATGATATTCCTAGCTATGGTCTGCTTCCCGGGAGGAAGTGGAGTATAGGAAAGACACAGGTGAGTAGCCAGCTGGGAGGTAGAAGACCAGCTCACTCCCTGATCGCTGTGTGACCAAGACCATGATGCCTCACTGTAACGCGGTCATTAATGAGCAGCTCCACACAGTGGCTGGGAGAGCAAATGAGACAGTCCTTACGAAAACGAGTGTTTTGCAACCTCAGTTGCTAGGAATGGATGTTTTTATTAATTCATATAACCAAGAATAAGGGAGAAATTCAGGATGTTTCCTGGAGTCAAGGAGGAGACAAACAAGAGTTGGCAAACGGGTTCTGGGTTTTACCTGTATTTTTGTGTCACTTGGCAGACAGAAAGAAAACCTGCTCATTCTTCATGTATGCCTGTCTATAGAAAATCTGCTAAGTAGAAGATCCTAAATAGGTGTGGAGGAGCTAATGAAGGGAGACCTAGTGTACCCGTGCCTCAGAACTTCGGTCTGTTCCCCCTTAGGTACAAAGTGCATGACAGATGGGGACTTTAGAATCAAGGATAAATGTTTTACTGAACAGAGATGAAGAAACAGCCCCAGGGATGAAAGACACTTACAGGAGGGTCCTGGTTAGAGGAAGCCTCTAGATGGAAATCTTCGCTCGGAAATGATGAAGTGTCGACCAGTTAGTCCACCCCATCCCAGCCTGCCCCAGAGCACAGGAGAGGTGGAGAGCAAATGCAGGAGAGGCCAAAGGCACAGATTAATTCTTTGCATACAGATTTGGCAAGCACTCATTAGGAAGTCCTGGCTCAGGCTGAGAGCAAGTGGGGGTGGGAAGGCAGAGATCTCGACCACGTTCTAACTCAGGCTGGCCTCCATGCTGGCCTTGGTGTCTTCCTCTAGGAATTCCGAGGAATGATGGAACTGGTTCTCTATCCTAAAAGCCTGCGATTCTGAGGAAGACAAAAAGATCATCTTTTTCTCTTCAGATGGTTTTATTAGTTGTGCATATATTTCTTAATCCAGGAGACTTCAATGGCTGGATGGACAGAGATGTATTTTCTTGTTACAGAGATTTTGCTCTGAGAATGTAATTTCTGATGCAGTTCAATTTTGGGTTCTCTAGGGACATCATTATTACTTACCAGATAATTTATATTTTCTTCTAAAAATTTGAACTTCAAATCCATTTTTTAAAAATTTTTAATGTTTTATTTATTTTTTTGATACAGAGAGAGACAAAGCATGAGAGAGGGAGGGGCAGAGAGAGAAGGAGACACAGAACCAGAAGCAGGCTCCAGGCTCTGAGCTAGATGTCAGCACAGAGCCTGATGTGGGGCTCGAACCCACGAACATGAGATCTGACCTGAGCCAAAGTCGGAAGCTTAACCAACTGAGCCACCCAGGTGCCCCTCAAATCCATTTTTAAGTTCTAAATGAAGTTTACAAATTTATCTGGTGCCCTGTATTACTTCCCAATGGGAACACTTGCCCAATTTCTTAGACCTTAAGATTAAACCCTCAGAAAAGTTATTTAGAGCCTTCTTTTTAAAATCACATCTCTCTTACAATCTCTCTTCTAAACTAGAAAAAAATTAGAAGGTTGCAATTTGAGAAATGTTGTATTGAAGTTTTATTGCCTAAAGTTTTCTATCTTTTTTTGTAACAGGTTTGTTGAGGTATAATTCACATACCGTACAATTAGCACATTTAAACAGTTTTCAGCATAGTCAGAGAGTTATGGAACTATTGCCAAAACCAATATTAGAACATTTTTATTAGTCAAGAAAGAAGTATGTTCCCTTTAGCTAACATCCCCCCAAGACATTCCATTCCTGCCTCCAGCTCTAGGCAGCCATACATCTATTTCCATCTCTTTTGATTTGTCCATTCTGAAAATCTCATATAAAGAGAATCATACTCCATTCCTTTGAATGGCCAAATAATATTTCATTGTATGGCCATAGCCCATTTTGTTTATCCAGTCATCAGGTGGTAGTTGGGTCGTCATTATTTTTTGGCTATTATTTATCATTGCATTGTTTATAAGGTTACTGTCAACATTTGTGTACATTTTTTTGTGAGCATATTTTCATTGCTCTTGGGTCTATACCTAGGAGCGGAATTGTTGGGTGACATGGTGACTCTATGTATAATCATTTGAGGAGCTTCCAGACTGTTATCTAAAGTGAGCCACATCATATTACATTCCCAACTGTCATGTCTGAGGGTTCTCAACTGTCCACTTCCTTACAGGTACCTGTTGTCATCTGTCGTCGTCTTCTTCTTCTTCTTCTTCTTCTTCTTCTTCTTCTTCTTCTTCTCATTATTATTACTATTATTACAGCCATCCTACTGGGGTGTGAAGTGGTATATAGTTGAGGTTTTGATTTGTGTTATCATGGTGACTATGAGGTTGAATATCTTTTCATGTGTTCGTTGGCCTTTAGTATATGTTCTTTGGAGAAATTTATCTTTTTAGCTTCTTCTGTTGGAACACACAAGTGCCATTTGGCTTCTGTGATCTGGCTGCAGGATAAGGTAGTTGGCAAATAATTTCAAATCTCCAAATTTGGGGAGCTATAATACAGTAGGTTTAATGAAAAATAGTTTTATTACTTCCTGACTCCATTATAAAGAATAAGTCGTATGTAACTACTTTTATGAGAAAGCATTATTCGTCATTACCCATATGCAGGGCAACATGATTCAATCCAGCTTTCAACTTCTATGTCTTAATTTTACATACTTGATTAGGATAATTTTAGTTTCCATAATATTGTCTTTGTGTATAATGAAATACTACTGGTTCAGGACAAATCAGCTTGAAGTATAAAGATCTGTAGTTTATCTTAGAAATACTAGCAATCAAATAAGAGAATTAAAGTAAAACAAATGATCGAGATTATGTTTCTTCTGCTTCAGGGGCCACTACAGAATTCTAAGGAACAACATTTCTATTCTTTCTCCTTGGATCCCTTCCCATGAGTCACTGCCAACTTGCCATGTGGTTTTCATAGAGAGAAAGTTCATGGCTGTGTGTCAGACTGAGTTCTTTCTCATCTCTGTAGACAGATCTCTTCTAAAAGGATGTCATTAGTCATGCCTTAAAAGTCTTTTCTAAGAGTGAAGCTTCTAGTTTGGGTCTCATTCCTGATGTAGTTCACACCTGGGAGGTGTCAGTAAATTAGTTATGGGTCCTAGACTCTTTTTCTCTCTGTCTGTCTTCTCTCCACCCCCCCCCCGCCCCCGCCCCCGCCTCCCGTCTCTCTCTGCATTTTTAAAGAACCTATTTGTTGTTGGGGATAAGAAAAATCAGTAAGACCTGGTGGTATCTCAGTGAATGAAACAGGGATTTGTTGTACACCAGTGAGGTGGCTGTAATGGAGAAGTACAGGGGGGCTCAAGGGAGCGCAGAGGCTGGTGCCTCGATGGCAGAGTCTTTGCAGTGCGGGAGATGTTCGGGCCAAGATTCACAGGGGAGGAGACAATAGTGAAGAGGTGTATTCTGGGAGACAAATAAGCCAGAATGATGCAGGGCCCAGAGGAGTGACTCAGTGATTATCCGTGAGGCCGGAGGGGTGGCATATGCCAGCATGCCCCATGGTGGAGGTGATCTTGTCAAGAATAACAGACAAACACCATTCTTAGCGGTATTATCTTTTGTGTTATTTCTTCCCGTGACCTCGGTCTCACTCCCTAGAAAAACAAAGAGTGAGTGAACTATCCCTTCATCAGAGCTTGCCACAGATTTGACACCTGCTGTGGTACCCGTCTTCCGGGCATGACCCCCCATTTCTTCATTGTTTCCTGGAATATATGGAATGGTTTTAGGGACCATCACCTTCTCAGTATTCTCTGTTGGAAATACTTCAGTTTGTAAATTTCCTCATAAATACGGCTTTCAGTGTGGAATCCAGTACTCCAGATGTGCTTTTCAAAGTGTGATGTCGTGGGGCCGCTCTTTTCCTCTGCCATGAGCACTAAACATTGGCATCCAATGGCACCCACCCAGGTGAGCTCATGTCAAACCTCTGAGCCCTGTTTACCTACCAAACTATGCTTATCTTTGGGCATATTACTCTAGACTCAAATTACAGGCCTGATTATTTATACATATTTATTTTCATCTGGTTAGTTTGACTTATTTTTTCCCCAGGAATGCCAGAACCTTTTAAAATCCTCGTCCAACTATCTAATAAAGTCTTGGCGATCTCTCCCTACCTAGTGTCATCTGAAAATTTCAGAGTCGTGAAGTCTTCTGGTTTATTTCCATCTAGCAGCCTGGTAAAAATACTGATAGCAACTGGGTTGAGAAGAAAACCAACAGTCTTGCTTTTATTAAGACCTGGTGTTCATGCTTCAGCATTTAAAGGACCCGCCTGTGAAACTGACAGTGGTGTAGCTGATTGATAAGCAGACAACGCAGAACAGCGTCTCGGAGTTTAATCTGCGCATTTGCTTCATCTCAATAAACTGAGATGCTGTTAAAATGCGAATTCCTGGGCCTCACTTGAGGCCTCCGCTAGCAGGTGCTGGAGGATCTGCATTGTAACAGGTGACTGTCCTGGGCGCTGGAGTTGGAATGAGTCAAGTAGTTGGGCTGTGGTTAGCATGGGCCTGGAGCAGTGGTCTAGGATGGACAGTCTACGTCTGGCTTGGTGTCACAAGATGTGGCATTACGCATGGGTAAATAGGTTAAAAACCTTTTTTAATGTTGATTTATTTTTGAGACAGTGAGCGTGAGTGGGGGAGGGTCAGAGAGAGAGGGAGACACAGAATTGGAAGCAGGCTGCAGGCTCTGAGCTGTCAGCACAGAGCCCAATATGAGGCTTAAACCAATGAACCGTGAGATCATGACCTGAACTAAAGTCGGACGCTTACTGACTGAGCCCCCCAGGAGCCCTAACATGGGTAAATATGTTATGCCAGAGAGGATTTGGGTGCAATGATGAAAACTCCTTTTTAACCCACAGGACCCTTCTTATGATGCAGCCTTCAGGCTGAGCCCAGGAGCATCTTTGCCTTCCCTGAGGTGCCAGCGAAACGTCAGCATTGCTGGGGATTTAGTCACTGATATCTTGGGAGAGGGCTCTTCTGCATCATTTGCATGAAGTGGCCGATCTCATCCTCCTGCGGCAGCACCTCCGTCCTCCCCCCCCCCAGACTCTGGGGCAGTGAGCCTGCATGGGACTGCCTTGTACAACCTCCAGCTCCAGCTGCCCCCCAGTGTAGACAGCAGGGGTTTGGCCATGTGCTGGGAAGAGTCTCCTGAAGCACGTGTTCACCGACCCACAGCTCTTCAGGTCCTCACTCTATATTTACTTGTCTAGCAGCGCTGCCAAGGCTCCGCCTATTCTCATGTGATTCTGACCCCACTGGGATTTAAAGACCGCTATTTTTAAAGCTGGTCATGAACGCTACACCTTCCCTCTCTTTAGAAGATTCTAATTATCTGTTTGTTAGACATCCCTCTGTTTTCTGCAACATTATTCAACTCCAAGGCTCTCTCTTTATTTTAGGAGGCAGTGAAAATTGTTATTCAGGATTTCACTCGGGAAGCTTACCCGCTAGCTTCTTCCCTCTCTTGGCAATAAGAGTGTCTGGAGGTCATTCTAGATCTTTCCAGCATCGGACCATTCCTCCACAATGACTTGCTACTTAACTTTCTTATGTCACTGTCTCTTCTGAAATATGTCTAGAAGTCTTTCTGTTGTTTCTTGTTTGTATAACTAGGATCTCTCAATTTCTACCATTCATTTTTGACCTTAACATCAAGAATGAAAAACTCATTCAAAAATAAATTTTTATTCTGATTATAAAAGACAATGATAAGCTTGGGGCCCCAGAACCATATCTTAGGAGAGCTGAAAGTGGTTTAACATGACTGGAGACGCAGGGAGTAGGAAGCAGTAATTTACTGGGTCTAACACTAAGCAGGTAAGGGGCCAGGAAGGGCATTCTAAACTTTTTAAGAATCTGGACTTTATCCTGAGGGGCATGACAGGAACAACTGAATGATTATAGTCAT